>NC_138298.1:39417500-39435000 GCF_965601325.2 Salmo salar
CAGTGTGTCAAATCGGAGGGCATGTTGTCTGGACCTCTGGCAGTCTCTATGGGGGTGCCACAGGGTTCAATTCTCGGGCCGACTGTTTTCTCTGTAGATATCAATGATGTCGCTCTTGCTGCGGGTGATTCCCTGATCCACCTCTACGCAGACAACGCCATTCTGTATACATCTGGCCCATCTGGCCCTAAACTCTAGTAAAACTAAATGCATGCTCTTCAACTGATCGCTGCCTACACCCGCCCGCCCGTCCACCATCACTACTCTGGACGGTTCTGACTTAGAATATGTGGACAACTACAAATACCTAGGTGTCTGGTTAGACTGTAAACTCACCTTTCAGACTCATATTAAACATCTCCAATCCAAAATTAAATCTAGAATCGGCTTTCTATTCCGCAACAAAGCATCCTTCACTCACGCCGCCAAACATACCCTAGTAAGACTGACTATCCTACCGATCCTCGACTTCGGCGATGTCATTTACAAAATAGCCTCCAACACTCTACTCAGCAAACTGGATGCAGTCTATCACAGTGCCATCCGTTTTGTCACCAAAGCCCCATATACCACCCACCACTGCGACCTGTATGCTCTAATCGGCTGGCCCTCGCTACATATTCGTCGCCAGACCCACTGGCTCCAGGTCATCTATAAGTCTTTGCTAGGTAAAGCCCCACCTTATCTAAGCTCACTGGTCACGATAACAACACCCACCCGAGGCACGCGCTCCAGCAGGTATATCTCACTGGTCATCCCCAAAGCCAACACCTCCTTTGGCTGCCTTTCCTTCCAGTTCTCTGCTGCCAATGACTGGAACGAATTGCAAAAATCGCTGAAGCTGGAGACTTATATTTCCCTCACTAACTTCAAACATCAGCTATCCGAGCAGCTAACCGATCGCTGCAGCTGTACATAGCCCATCTGTAAATAGCCCATCCAATCTACCTACCTCATCCCCATATTGTTTTTATTTACTTTTCTGCTCTTTTTCACACCAGTATTTCTACTTGCACATCATCATCTGTATTTCTATCACTCCAGTGTTAATTTGCTAAATTGTAATTAGTTGCTACTATGGCCTATTTATTGCCTTACCTCCTCATGCCATTTACACACACTATATATAGACTTTTTTTTTCTTCTACTGTATTATTGACTGTATGCTTGTTTATTCCATGTGTAACTCTGTGTTGTTGTTTGTGTCGCACTGCTTTGCTTTATCTTGGCCAGGTCACAGTTGTAAATGAGAACTTGTTCTCAACTAGCCTACTTGGTTAAATAAAGGTGAAATAAATAAAATAAAATAAAACATGTGTTGCTGCCTTGCCATGTTGTTGTCTTAGGTCCTTCTTTATGTAGTGTTGTGGTTTCTCTCTTGTTGCGATGTGTGTTTTGTCCTATATTTTAAATGTTTTATTTTTAATCCCAGCCCCCCTCCTCACAGGAGGCCTTTCGCCTTTTGGCTGTCAACTGACTTGCCGAGTTAAATAAAGGTGAAATAAAAATACATTTAGAAAATCAATCAACCACTCACTCATTGACTATCAATCTGTCACGACTTCCACCGAAGTTGACTCCTCTCCCTGTTCGGGCGGTGCTCGGCGATCGTCGTCGCCGGCCTACTAGCTGCCACCGATCCATTTTTCCTTTTCGTTTGTGTCTGTCTGTTTTGTTTACACCTGTGTCCTATTAGTTTATTTCGGTGGGTTTATTAACCTCCGCTGCCTGCTATTCTTTGTGGGGGATTGTTTGCTGTTGTTGCTGTGCTAGGGGTGTGTGTTTGTGGGGGATTATTACTGTTGTTGCTGTGCTAGGGGTGTGTGTTTGTGGGGGATTATTACTGTTGTTGCTGTGCTAGGGGTGTGTGTTTGTGGGGGATTGTTTGCTGTTGTTGCTGTGCTAGGGGTGTGTGTTTGTGGGGGATTATTACTGTTGTTGCTGTGCTAGGGGTGTGTGTTTGTGGGGGATTATTACTGTTGTTGCTGTGCTAGGGGTGTGTGTTTGTGGGGGATTGTTTGCTGTTGTTGCTGTGCTGTACTGTTTGTAGTGTATTTAGGAGTAGAGGTTTCTCCTCGCGGTGGTGTTGTACTGTTTGTAGTGTATTTAGGAGTAGAGGTTTCTCCTCGCGGTGGTGTTGTACTGTTTGTAGTGTATTTAGGAGTAGAGGTTTCTCCTCGCGGTGGTGTTGTACTGTTTGTAGTGTATTTAGGAGTAGAGGTTTCTCCTCGCGGTGGTGTTGTACTGTTTGTAGTGTATTTAGGAGTAGAGGTTTCTCCTCGCGGTGGTGTTGTACTGTTTGTAGTGTATTTAGGAGTAGAGGTTTCTCCTCGCGGTGGTGTTGTACTGTTTGTAGTGTATTTAGGAGTAGAGGTTTCTCCTCGCGGTGGTGTTGTACTGTTTGTAGTGTATTTAGGAGTAGAGGTTTCTCCTCGCGGTGGTGTTGTACTGTTTGTAGTGTATTTAGGAGTAGAGGTTTCTCCTCGCGGTGGTGTTGTACTGTTTGAAGTGTATTTAGGAGTAGAGGTTTCTCCTCGCGGTGGTGCTGTACTGTTTGTAGTGTATTTAGGAGTAGAGGTTTCTCCTCGCGGTGGTGCTGTACTGTTTGTAGTGTATTTAGGAGTAGAGGTTTCTCCTCGCGGTGGTGCTGTACTGTTTGTAGTGTATTTAGGAGTAGAGGTTTCTCCTCGCGGTGGTGCTGTACTGTTTGTAGTGTATTTAGGAGTAGAGGTTTCTCCTCGCGGTGGTGCTGTACTGTTTGTAGTGTATTTAGGAGTAGAGGTTTCTCCTCGCGGTGGTGCTGTACTGTTTGTAGTGTATTTAGGAGTAGAGGTTTCTCCTCGCGGTGGTGCTGTACTGTTTGTAGTGTATTTAGGAGTAGAGGTTTCTCCTCGCGGTGGTGCTGTACTGTTTGTAGTGTATTTAGGAGTAGAGGTTTCTCCTCGCGGTGGTGCTGTACTGTTTGTAGTGTATTTAGGAGTAGAGGTTTCTCCTCGCGGTGGTGCTGTACTGTTTGTAGTGTATTTAGGAGTAGAGGTTTCTCCTCGCGGTGGTGCTGTACTGTTTGTAGTGTATTTAGGAGTAGAGGTTTCTCCTCGCGGTGGTGCTGTACTGTTTGTAGTGTATTTAGGAGTAGAGGTTTCTCCTCGCGGTGGTGTTGTACTGTTTGTAGTGTATTTAGGAGTAGAGGTTTCTCCTCCGTGTGGTAGGTTTATTTCCCTGTGTGGCGACTTCGTTGGGTGTGTTTCCCCACCTGTTGTTGTCGTGTTTTGGGACGTTCAATAGACGACTGTGCTACTGGAAATTCCTTGCTCTCCTGCTCCTGACTCCTACCTCTTCTTAGGAGGCACCTAACACAGTCACTCAGTCAAACAATCAACCTTCCCAACCATCCCTCCATCAATCCATCCGCCCAACCACCCATCCATCCATCCATCCACCAATCAACAAATCACTCACCTTCCAGCCGGCCATCGATAGGCCGAAGACGAAGAGGGGCAGGAGGAAGAAGCAGGAAATTATGTAGACGCCGGCGAACCAGCGATAGTCTGCCGTGATGTTACCCAGGGCCTTAGCCAATCGGATGGGGATACGGGTAAAGGGGATTGGATACCACAAGATGATACCAGACACGTTGAACACGAAGTGGATCAGAGCGATCTGGGGAAGGGAGGGAGGGATGAGTGTGTGGTAGGGTGTGTGTGTGTGTGTGCGTGTGCGTGTGCGTGTGCGTGTGTGACCTGTAGAGCGTTGGCCAGAGTGTTTCCAGGTGCTGCCATGGCTGCCAGTATAGCCGTGGTCGTCGTGCCGATGTTGGCCCCTAGCGACAGAGGGTACGCCCTCTCGATGCTGATCACACCAATACCTACACACGAGGGGAACACTTAGTACCATACACATAAACATGACATAACCTGTAGTTCCATTTACCATGGAGGGGAGGGGAGAGGAGAGGAGGGGAGAGGAGAGGAGAGGAGGGTGAGAAGGGATGGGAGAGGGGAGGAGAGGGGAGGAGAAGAGAAGGGGAGGTCAGAAGGGAGGGGAAAGGGGAGGAGGGGAGACTCAACCATAGGGAGGGGAGGATAGGATAGGATAGGATAGGATAGGATAGGAGAGGAGAGGCAACCAGAGGGAGGAGAGGAGGATAGGAGAACAGAGGAGGGCATAGGAGAGGTCAAGGGGAGAGCAGAGGAGACTTACCAATGAGTGGATTGATAGCGGCGGTGAATACAGAACTACTCTGGACAATGAAGGTCATTCCAGCTCCGACCAGCATGGCGATATAACCTGTCACCCAGCCAAAGGGGAACGGGAAATCTACACAAACACAAACACAAACATTGATTTCTATATCCTTGGGAGCGTGATGGTCTGTCCATACTGTCTGTCCTGGTGCAAATGTGGTTTCTAACCTCAAGGATTTTCCTGGTTAAATAAAAAGTAAAATATGCCTTCTGGACAGATTCCTGCGCAATTAGGCTATCTACTCATAGACATAGAATCACTAGAATGGATATTCCCAGCCAATGTCAAAGTAAAGGTTGAGTTGTTGATTCTATTTCTGTGGCTCTACTTTAGGATTGATTGAATAGGTATTATCACCATAACAACATTGGATAAGTATTAGCAACATAACAACAAGTTAGTCAGAGGAGGTCCAGGCTACTATCTCATCTGAAGTGAGCTTGGCTGACAGCAACCACAACAACAACAATCAGTCTCATAGGGCTGTTCCAGTGACTGTATTAGAGTCAAACTGGCAGTAATGAGTTATGACTTCAGTAAATTTCCACATGACCGTTGAGTCATGGTAATCTCTTGTCTGTGTGTGTTGGTTGGTAACGACCATCAGTTCACTACCGGCCTAGTACTAACGGTCACTACCCTATTGTCCCTCTAACCACTCTGACATCACATCATGAACATCCCCCATCACCACCATCAGTTCACTACCGGCCTAGTACTAACGGTCACTACCCTATTGTCCCTCTAACCACTCTGACATCACATCATGAACATCCCCCATCACCACCATCAGTTCACTACCGGCCTAGTACTAACGGTCACTACCCTATTGTCCCTCTAACCACTCTGACATCACATCATGAACATCCCCCATCACCACCATCAGTTCACTACCGGCCTAGTACTAACGGTCACTACCCTATTGTCCCTCTAACCACTCTGACATCACATCATGAACATCCCCCATCACCACCATCAGTTCACTACCGGCCTAGTACTAACGGTCACTACCCTATTGTCCCTCTAACCACTCTGACATCACATCATGAACATCCCCCATCACCACCATCAGTTCACTACCGGCCTAGTACTAACGGTCACTACCCTATTGTCCCTCTAACCACTCTGACATCACATCATGAACATCCCCCATCACCACCATCAGTTCACTACCGGCCTAGTTCTAACGGTCACTACCCTATTGTCCCTCTAACCACTCTGACATCACATCATGAACATCCCCCATCACCACCATCAGTTCACTACCGGCCTAGTACTAACGGTCACTACCCTATTGTCCCTCTAACCACTCTGACATCACATCATGAACATCCCCCATCACCACCATCAGTTCACTACCGGCCTAGTACTAACGGTCACTACCCTATTGTCCCTCTAACCACTCTGACATCACATCATGAACATCCCCCATCACCACCATCAGTTCACTACCGGCCTAGTACTAACGGTCACTACCCTATTGTCCCTCTAACCACTCTGACATCACATCATGAACATCCCCCATCACCACCATCAGTTCACTACCGGCCTAGTACTAACGGTCACTACCCTATTGTCCCTCTAACCACTCTGACATCACATCATGAACATCCCCCATCACCACCATCAGTTCACTACCGGCCTAGTACTAACGGTCACTACCCTATTGTCCCTCTAACCACTCTGACATCACATCATGAACATCCCCCATCACCACCATCAGTTCACTACCGGCCTAGTACTAACGGTCACTACCCTATTGTCCCTCTAACCACTCTGACATCACATCATGAACATCCCCCATCACCACCATCAGTTCACTACCGGCCTAGTACTAACGGTCACTACCCTATTGTCCCTCTAACCACTCTGACATCACATCATGAACATCCCCCATCACCACCATCAGTTCACTACCGGCCTAGTACTAACGGTCACTACCCTATTGTCCCTCTAACCACTCTGACATCACATCATGAACATCCCCCATCACCACCATCAGTTCACTACCGGCCTAGTACTAACGGTCACTACCCTATTGTCCCTCTAACCACTCTGACATCACATCATGAACATCCCCCATCACCACCATCAGTTCACTACCGGCCTAGTACTAACGGTCACTACCCTATTGTCCCTCTAACCACTCTGACATCACATCATGAACATCCCCCATCACCACCATCAGTTCACTACCGGCCTAGTACTAACGGTCACTACCCTATTGTCCCTCTAACCACTCTGACATCACATCATGAACATCCCCCATCACCACCATCAGTTCACTACCGGCCTAGTACTAACGGTCACTACCCTATTGTCCCTCTAACCACTCTGACATCACATCATGAACATCCCCCACCACCACCATCAGTTCACTACCGGCCTAGTACTAACGGTCACTACCCTATTGTCCCTCTAACCACTCTGACATCACATCATGAACATCCCCCATCACCACCATCAGTTCACTACCGGCCTAGTACTAACGGTCACTACCCTATTGTCCCTCTAACCACTCTGACATCACATCATGAACATCCCCCATCACCACCATCAGTTCACTACCGGCCTAGTACTAACGGTCACTACCCTATTGTCCCTCTAACCACTCTGACATCACATCATGAACATCCCCCATCACCACCATCAGTTCACTACCGGCCTAGTACTAACGGTCACTACCCTATTGTCCCTCTAACCACTCTGACATCACATCATGAACATCCCCCACCACCACCATCAGTTCACTACCGGCCTAGTACTAACGGTCACTACCCTATTGTCCCTCTAACCACTCTGACATCACATCATGAACATCCCCCATCACCACCATCAGTTCACTACCGGCCTAGTACTAACGGTCACTACCCTATTGTCCCTCTAACCACTCTGACATCACATCATGAACATCCCCCATCACCACCATCAGTTCACTACCGGCCTAGTACTAACGGTCACTACCCTATTGTCCCTCTAACCACTCTGACATCACATCATGAACATCCCCCATCACCACCATCAGTTCACTACCGGCCTAGTACTAACGGTCACTACCCTATTGTCCCTCTAACCACTCTGACATCACATCATGAACATCCCCCATCACCACCATCAGTTCACTACCGGCCTAGTACTAACGGTCACTACCCTATTGTCCCTCTAACCACTCTGACATCACATCATGAACATCCCCCATCACCACCATCAGTTCACTACCGGCCTAGTTCTAACGGTCACTACCCTATTGTCCCTCTAACCACTCTGACATCACATCATGAACATCCCCCATCACCACCATCAGTTCACTACCGGCCTAGTACTAACGGTCACTACCCTATTGTCCCTCTAACCACTCTGACATCACATCATGAACATCCCCCATCACCACCATCAGTTCACTACCGGCCTAGTACTAACGGTCACTACCCTATTGTCCCTCTAACCACTCTGACATCACATCATGAACATCCCCCATCACCACCATCAGTTCACTACCGGCCTAGTACTAACGGTCACTACCCTATTGTCCCTCTAACCACTCTGACATCACATCATGAACATCCCCCATCACCACCATCAGTTCACTACCGGCCTAGTACTAACGGTCACTACCCTATTGTCCCTCTAACCACTCTGACATCACATCATGAACATCCCCCATCACCACCATCAGTTCACTACCGGCCTAGTACTAACGGTCACTACCCTATTGTCCCTCTAACCACTCTGACATCACATCATGAACATCCCCCATCACCACCATCAGTTCACTACCGGCCTAGTACTAACGGTCACTACCCTATTGTCCCTCTAACCACTCTGACATCACATCATGAACATCCCCCATCACCACCATCAGTTCACTACCGGCCTAGTACTAACGGTCACTACCCTATTGTCCCTCTAACCACTCTGACATCACATCATGAACATCCCCCATCACCACCATCAGTTCACTACCGGCCTAGTACTAACGGTCACTACCCTATTGTCCCTCTAACCACTCTGACATCACATCATGAACATCCCCCATCACCACCATCAGTTCACTACCGGCCTAGTACTAACGGTCACTACCCTATTGTCCCTCTAACCACTCTGACATCACATCATGAACATCCCCCATCACCACCATCAGTTCACTACCGGCCTAGTACTAACGGTCACTACCCTATTGTCCCTCTAACCACTCTGACATCACATCATGAACATCCCCCATCACCACCATCAGTTCACTACCGGCCTAGTACTAACGGTCACTACCCTATTGTCCCTCTAACCACTCTGACATCACATCATGAACATCCCCCATCACCACCATCAGTTCACTACCGGCCTAGTACTAACGGTCACTACCCTATTGTCCCTCTAACCACTCTGACATCGCATCATGAACATCCCCCATCACCACCATCAGTTCACTACCGGCCTAGTACTAACGGTCACTACCCTATTGTCCCTCTAACCACTCTGACATCGCATCATGAACATCCCCCATCACCACCATCAGTTCACTACCGGCCTAGTACTAACGGTCACTACCCTATTGTCCCTCTAACCACTCTGACATCGCATCATGAACATCCCCCACCACCACCATCAGTTCACTACCGGCCTAGTACTAACGGTCACTACCCTATTGTCCCTCTAACCACTCTGACATCGCATCATGAACATCCCCCACCACCACCATCAGTTCACTACCGGCCTAGTACTAACGGTCACTACCCTATTGTCCCTCTAACCACTCTGACATCACATCATGAACATCCCCCATCACCACCATCAGTTCACTACCGGCCTAGTACTAACGGTCACTACCCTATTGTCCCTCTAACCACTCTGACATCACATCATGAACATCCCCCATCACCACCATCAGTTCACTACCGGCATAGTACTAACGGTCACTACCCTATTGTCCCTCTAACCACTCTGACATCACATCATGAACATCCCCCATCACCACCATCAGTTCACTACCGGCCTAGTACTAACGGTCACTACCCTATTGTCCCTCTAACCACTCTGACATCACATCATGAACATCCCCCATCACCACCATCAGTTCACTACCGGCCTAGTACTAACGGTCACTACCCTATTGTCCCTCTAACCACTCTGACATCACATCATGAACATCCCCCATCACCACCATCAGTTCACTACCGGCCTAGTACTAACGGTCACTACCCTATTGTCCCTCTAACCACTCTGACATCACATCATGAACATCCCCCATCACCACCATCAGTTCACTACCGGCCTAGTACTAACGGTCACTACCCTATTGTCCCTCTAACCACTCTGACATCACATCATGAACATCCCCCATCACCACCATCAGTTCACTACCGGCCTAGTACTAACGGTCACTACCCTATTGTCCCTCTAACCACTCTGACATCACATCATGAACATCCCCCATCACCACCATCAGTTCACTACCGGCCTAGTACTAACGGTCACTACCCTATTGTCCCTCTAACCACTCTGACATCACATCATGAACATCCCCCATCACCACCATCAGTTCACTACCGGCCTAGTACTAACGGTCACTACCCTATTGTCCCTCTAACCACTCTGACATCACATCATGAACATCCCCCATCACCACCATCAGTTCACTACCGGCCTAGTACTAACGGTCACTACCCTATTGTCCCTCTAACCACTCTGACATCACATCATGAACATCCCCCATCACCACCATCAGTTCACTACCGGCCTAGTACTAACGGTCACTACCCTATTGTCCCTCTAACCACTCTGACATCACATCATGAACATCCCCCATCACCACCATCAGTTCACTACCGGCCTAGTACTAACGGTCACTACCCTATTGTCCCTCTAACCACTCTGACATCACATCATGAACATCCCCCATCACCACCATCAGTTCACTACCGGCCTAGTACTAACGGTCACTACCCTATTGTCCCTCTAACCACTCTGACATCACATCATGAACATCCCCCATCACCACCATCAGTTCACTACCGGCCTAGTACTAACGGTCACTACCCTATTGTCCCTCCAACCACTCTGACATCACATCATCAACATCCCCCATCACCACCATCAGTTCACTACCGGCCTAGTACTAACGGTCACTACCCTATTGTCCCTCCAACCACTCTGACATCGCATCATGAACATCCCCCATCACCACCATCAGTTCACTACCGGCCTAGTACTAACGGTCACTACCCTATTGTCCCTCTAACCACTCTGACATCGCATCATGAACATCCCCCACCACCACCATCAGTTCACTACCGGCCTAGTACTAACGGTCACTACCCTATTGTCCCTCTAACCACTCTGACATCGCATCATGAACATCCCCCACCACCACCATCAGTTCACTACCGGCCTAGTACTAACGGTCACTACCCTATTGTCCCTCTAACCACTCTGACATCGCATCATGAACATCCCCCACCACCACCATCAGTTCACTACCGGCCTAGTACTAACGGTCACTACCCTATTGTCCCTCTAACCACTCTGACATCGCATCATGAACATCCCCCATCACCACCATCAGTTCACTACCGGCCTAGTACTAACGGTCACTACCCTATTGTCCCTCTAACCACTCTGACATCACATCATGAACATCCCCCATCACCACCATCAGTTCACTACCGGCCTAGTACTAACGGTCACTACCCTATTGTCCCTCTAACCACTCTGACATCACATCATGAACATCCCCCATCACCACCATCAGTTCACTACCGGCCTAGTACTAACGGTCACTACCCTATTGTCCCTCTAACCACTCTGACATCACATCATGAACATCCCCCATCACCACCATCAGTTCACTACCGGCCTAGTACTAATGGTCACTACCCTATTGTCCCTCTAACCACTCTGACATCACATCATGAACATCCCCCATCACCACCATCAGTTCACTACCGGCCTAGTACTAACGGTCACTACCCTATTGTCCCTCTAACCACTCTGACATCACATCATGAACATCCCCCATCACCACCATCAGTTCACTACCGGCCTAGTACTAACGGTCACTACCCTATTGTCCCTCTAACCACTCTGACATCACATCATGAACATCCCCCATCACCACCATCAGTTCACTACCGGCCTAGTACTAACGGTCACTACCCTATTGTCCCTCTAACCACTCTGACATCACATCATGAACATCCCCCATCACCACCATCAGTTCACTACCGGCCTAGTACTAACGGTCACTACCCTATTGTCCCTCTAACCACTCTGACATCACATCATGAACATCCCCCATCACCACCATCAGTTCACTACCGGCCTAGTACTAACGGTCACTACCCTATTGTCCCTCTAACCACTCTGACATCACATCATGAACATCCCCCATCACCACCATCAGTTCACTACCGGCCTAGTACTAACGGTCACTACCCTATTGTCCCT
This sequence comes from Salmo salar, assembly GCF_965601325.2. Taxonomy (NCBI): domain Eukaryota; kingdom Metazoa; phylum Chordata; class Actinopteri; order Salmoniformes; family Salmonidae; genus Salmo; species Salmo salar. The sequence continues at coordinate 39,429,186 of NC_138298.1, forward strand.
CTAACCACTCTGACATCACATCATGAACATCCCCCATCACCACCATCAGTTCACTACCGGCCTAGTACTAACGGTCACTACCCTATTGTCCCTCTAACCACTCTGACATCACATCATGAACATCCCCCATCACCACCATCAGTTCACTACCGGCCTAGTACTAACGGTCACTACCCTATTGTCCCTCTAACCACTCTGACATCACATCATGAACATCCCCCATCACCACCATCAGTTCACTACCGGCCTAGTACTAACGGTCACTACCCTATTGTCCCTCCAACCACTCTGACATCACATCATGAACATCCCCCATCACCACCATCAGTTCACTACCGGCCTAGTACTAACGGTCACTACCCTATTGTCCCTCCAACCACTCTGACATCTCATCATGAACATCCCCCATCACCACCATCAGTTCACTACCGGCCTAGTACTAACGGTCACTACCCTATTGTCCCTCTAACCACTCTGACATCGCATCATGAACATCCCCCACCACCACCATCAGTTCACTACCGGCCTAGTACTAACGGTCACTACCCTATTGTCCCTCTAACCACTCTGACATCGCATCATGAACATCCCCCACCACCACCATCAGTTCACTACCGGCCTAGTACTAACGGTCACTACCCTATTGTCCCTCTAACCACTCTGACATCGCATCATGAACATCCCCCACCACCACCATCAGTTCACTACCGGCCTAGTACTAACGGTCACTACCCTATTGTCCCTCTAACCACTCTGACATCGCATCATGAACATCCCCCATCACCACCATCAGTTCACTACCGGCCTAGTACTAACGGTCACTACCCTATTGTCCCTCTAACCACTCTGACATCACATCATGAACATCCCCCATCACCACCATCAGTTCACTACCGGCCTAGTACTAACGGTCACTACCCTATTGTCCCTCTAACCACTCTGACATCACATCATGAACATCCCCCATCACCACCATCAGTTCACTACCGGCCTAGTACTAACGGTCACTACCCTATTGTCCCTCTAACCACTCTGACATCACATCATGAACATCCCCCATCACCACCATCAGTTCACTACCGGCCTAGTACTAACGGTCACTACCCTATTGTCCCTCTAACCACTCTGACATCACATCATGAACATCCCCCATCACCACCATCAGTTCACTACCGGCCTAGTACTAACGGTCACTACCCTATTGTCCCTCTAACCACTCTGACATCACATCATGAACATCCCCCATCACCACCATCAGTTCACTACCGGCCTAGTACTAACGGTCACTACCCTATTGTCCCTCTAACCACTCTGACATCACATCATGAACATCCCCCATCACCACCATCAGTTCACTACCGGCCTAGTACTAACGGTCACTACCCTATTGTCCCTCTAACCACTCTGACATCACATCATGAACATCCCCCATCACCACCATCAGTTCACTACCGGCCTAGTACTAACGGTCACTACCCTATTGTCCCTCTAACCACTCTGACATCACATCATGAACATCCCCCATCACCACCATCAGTTCACTACCGGCCTAGTACTAACGGTCACTACCCTATTGTCCCTCTAACCACTCTGACATCACATCATGAACATCCCCCATCACCACCATCAGTTCACTACCGGCCTAGTACTAACGGTCACTACCCTATTGTCCCTCTAACCACTCTGACATCACATCATGAACATCCCCCATCACCACCATCAGTTCACTACCGGCCTAGTACTAACGGTCACTACCCTATTGTCCCTCTAACCACTCTGACATCACATCATGAACATCCCCCACCACCACCATCAGTTCACTACCGGCCTAGTACTAACGGTCACTACCCTATTGTCCCTCTAACCACTCTGACATCACATCATGAACATCCCCCATCACCACCATCAGTTCACTACCGGCCTAGTACTAACGGTCACTACCCTATTGTCCCTCTAACCACTCTGACATCACATCATGAACATCCCCCATCACCACCATCAGTTCACTACCGGCCTAGTACTAACGGTCACTACCCTATTGTCCCTCTAACCACTCTGACATCACATCATGAACATCCCCCATCACCACCATCAGTTCACTACCGGCCTAGTACTAACGGTCACTACCCTATTGTCCCTCTAACCACTCTGACATCACATCATGAACATCCCCCATCACCACCATCAGTTCACTACCGGCCTAGTACTAACGGTCACTACCCTATTGTCCCTCTAACCACTCTGACATCACATCATGAACATCCCCCATCACCACCATCAGTTCACTACCGGCCTAGTACTAACGGTCACTACCCTATTGTCCCTCTAACCACTCTGACATCACATCATGAACATCCCCCATCACCACCATCAGTTCACTACCGGCCTAGTACTAACGGTCACTACCCTATTGTCCCTCTAACCACTCTGACATCACATCATGAACATCCCCCATCACCACCATCAGTTCACTACCGGCCTAGTACTAACGGTCACTACCCTATTGTCCCTCTAACCACTCTGACATCACATCATGAACATCCCCCATCACCACCATCAGTTCACTACCGGCCTAGTACTAACGGTCACTACCCTATTGTCCCTCTAACCACTCTGACATCACATCATGAACATCCCCCATCACCACCATCAGTTCACTACCGGCCTAGTACTAACGGTCACTACCCTATTGTCCCTCTAACCACTCTGACATCACATCATGAACATCCCCCACCACCACCATCAGTTCACTACCGGCCTAGTACTAACGGTCACTACCCTATTGTCCCTCTAACCACTCTGACATCACATCATGAACATCCCCCATCACCACCATCAGTTCACTACCGGCCTAGTACTAACGGTCACTACCCTATTGTCCCTCTAACCACTCTGACATCACATCATGAACATCCCCCATCACCACCATCAGTTCACTACCGGCCTAGTACTAACGGTCACTACCCTATTGTCCCTCTAACCACTCTGACATCACATCATGAACATCCCCCATCACCACCATCAGTTCACTACCGGCCTAGTACTAACGGTCACTACCCTATTGTCCCTCTAACCACTCTGACATCACATCATGAACATCCCCCATCACCACCATCAGTTCACTACCGGCCTAGTACTAACGGTCACTACCCTATTGTCCCTCTAACCACTCTGACATCACATCATGAACATCCCCCACCACCACCATCAGTTCACTACCGGCCTAGTACTAACGGTCACTACCCTATTGTCCCTCTAACCACTCTGACATCACATCATGAACATCCCCCATCACCACCATCAGTTCACTACCGGCCTAGTACTAACGGTCACTACCCTATTGTCCCTCTAACCACTCTGACATCACATCATGAACATCCCCCATCACCACCATCAGTTCACTACCGGCCTAGTACTAACGGTCACTACCCTATTGTCCCTCTAACCACTCTGACATCACATCATGAACATCCCCCATCACCACCATCAGTTCACTACCGGCCTAGTACTAACGGTCACTACCCTATTGTCCCTCTAACCACTCTGACATCACATCATGAACATCCCCCCACCACCACCATCAGTTCACTACCGGCCTAGTACTAACGGTCACTACCCTATTGTCCCTCTAACCACTCTGACATCACATCATGAACATCCCCCATCACCACCATCAGTTCACTACCGGCCTAGTACTAACGGTCACTACCCTATTGTCCCTCTAACCACTCTGACATCACATCATGAACATCCCCCATCACCACCATCAGTTCACTACCGGCCTAGTACTAACGGTCACTACCCTATTGTCCCTCTAACCACTCTGACATCACATCATGAACATCCCCCATCACCACCATCAGTTCACTACCGGCCTAGTACTAACGGTCACTACCCTATTGTCCCTCTAACCACTCTGACATCACATCATGAACATCCCCCATCACCACCATCAGTTCACTACCGGCCTAGTACTAACGGTCACTACCCTATTGTCCCTCTAACCACTCTGACATCACATCACATCACCACCACCACCACCACCATCATCACCACCATCATCATCATCACCATCATCACCACCACCACCATCATCATCACCATCACCACCATCATCACCATCATCATCACCATCATCACTATCACCACCATCATCAAAACCATCACCACCACCATCATCACCACCACCACCACCACCATCATCATCAACATCACCACCATCACCACCACCATCATCACCACCACCACCATCATCACCACCATCACCACCACCATCATCACCACCACCATCATCATCATCATCATCACCATCATCACCACCATCATCACCACCACCATCACCACCATCACCAGCATCACCATCATCATCATCATCACCATCATCGTCATCACATCACCATTGTTCCTCTCTTCCTCGTTCCTCTGTCTCACCTGTGTTGAGGATCTTCTTGATGACTACGGCCACCTGTCCCTTGAGCATGGAGTTGAGCAGCTTGACGATGAGGATGAGACAGGAACACAGCACCAGCAGAGACAGAGCCAGCAGGATCAGACCTATGGTCAGGTCAGACAGGTCCACGTTCACAAAGATATGATTACCTGGGGAGGGACAACACACATTACCTGGGGAGGGAGAACACACATTATCTGGGGAGGGACAACACACACACACACACACACACACACACACACACACACACACACACACACACACACACACACACACACACACACACACACACACACACACACACACCAACCTGGGCTCGAACCAGGGACCCTCTGCGCACATCAACAACAGTCACCCACGAAACATCGTTACCCATCGCGCCACAAAAGCCGCGGCCCTTGCAGCGGAAGGGGAACAACTACTTAAGGTCTCAGAGCGAGTGACGTCACCGATTGAAACGCTATTAGCGCACACCACCGCTAACTAGCTAGCCATTTCACATCGGTTACACACACAGTGACCAGAGCCCTATTCCCTATACAGTGCACTACTTTAGACCAGAGCCCTATTCCCTATATAGTGCACTACTTTAGACCAGAGCCCTATTCCCTATATAGTGCACTACTTTAGACCAGAGCCCCATTGGCCTTATTCAGGGTATAGGGTCATTTGAGACAGACGGTAGTTGTCATGGGAACAGTGTTTCCTGTTTGTTGACTGTGTACGCACATGTCTGTATGTTGTAGGTCTCTGAGATGTTGTGTAGAGTGTAGCAGAGGTCCGGGGAACACCAACAGAGGGCTGGGGAGGTGCAGTTCTCTGGCCCAGGGACCGTCTCATTCCTCAGGGTCTGGAACACACACACACACACACACACACACACACACACACACACACACACACACACACACACACACACACACACACACACACACACACACACACACACACACACACATGTTGATGCATTGGTGTGTAGTTAATATATTGGAGTATGGGTGGTGTGAAGTTAGCGTGTTTGGTTAGCTTGTTGGAGTATGGGTGGTGTGAAGTTAGCGTGTTTGGTTAGCTTGTTGGAGTATGTTTGTTGTGTAGTTAGCATGTTTGGTTAGCTTGTTGCAGTATGTTTGGTATGTAGTTAGCATGTTTGGTTAGCTTGTTGCAGTATGTTTGGTGTGTAGTTAGCATGTTTGGTTAGCTTGTTGGAGTATGTTTGTTGTGTAGTTAGCATGTTTGGTTAGCTTGTTGCAGTATGTTTGGTATGTAGTTAGCATGTTTGGTTAGCTTGTTGGAGTATGTTTGTTGTGTAGTTAGCATGTTTGGTTAGCTTGTTGGAGTATGTTTGGTATGTAGTTAGCATGTTCT
>NC_138298.1:39440000-39442500 GCF_965601325.2 Salmo salar
CAGCGATTACTCACCTCGAACTGAACAAAGATTTTTTTTTTTATGAGTCCGACGCAAATTATATACTGCTTCTCTGAGACCAGGCCCAAATCCCTGTCATTTGAGTGAAGAAAAGACGGAAATACAGGGAGATCGGGTGCCTTGTGAGAATTCGTTGGCTAGTGGGTAACCCGCCTCTACCATCCATCCTATTGGCCAATGTGCAATCACTGGAAAATAAACTGGATGATCTCCGCTCGAGACTATCCTACCAACATTAAAAAAATGTAATATCTTATGTTTGACCGAGTCGTCGCTGAATGACGACACGGACAATATTCAGCTGGCTGGGATTTCTGTGCATCGGCATGACAGAACAGCTACGTCTGGTAAGTTGAGGGCTAGGGGTGTGTGTCTATTTGTCAATAACAGCTGGTGCGCAATGTCTAATATTAAGGAGGTCTCGAGGTATTGCTCGCCTGAGGTAGAGTACCTCATGATAAACTGTAGACCTCACTATCAACCAAGAGAGTTTTCATCTGTATTTTTTGTAGCGGTCTATTTAGTACCACAAACCAAACTAAGACCTCACTCAATGAGCAAACGAGCAAATGCTCATTCAGATGCGGTGCTCCTAGTGGCCGGGGACTTTAATGCAGGCAAACTTAAATCCGTTTTACCTAATATCCACCAGCATGTTAAATGTGCAACCAGAGGGAAAAAAACTCTAGACCACCTTTACTCCACACACAGAGATGCATACAAAGCTCTCCCTCACCCTCCATTTGGCAAATCTGATCATAATTCCATCCTACTGATTCCTGCTTACAAGCAAAAACTAAAGCAGGAAGTACCAGTGACTCGCTCAATACGGAAGTGGTTAGATGACGCGGATGCTACGCTACAGGATTGTTGCTAGCACAAACTAGAATATGTTCCGTGATTTATCCATTGGCATTGAGGAGTACACCACCTGAGTCACAGGCTTCATCAATAAGTGCATCGACGACGTCGTCCCCACAATGACCGTACGTACATATCCCAACCAGAAGCCACAGATTACAGGCAACATCTGCACTGAGCTAAAGGCTAAAGGCTAGAGCTACCGCTTTCATGGAGTGGGACACTTATCCGTACCCTTATAAGAAATCCTGCTATTACCTAAGATGAACCATCAAAAAGGCAAAGCGTCTATACAGGACTAAGATTGAATCCTACTACACCGGCTCTGTTGCTCGTCGGATGTGGCAGGGCTTGCAAACTATTACAGGCTAATAAAGGGAAACCGAGCCACGAGCTGCCCGGTGACGCGAGCCTACCAGACTCAGAGCATTAGCAGACCAACTTGTAAGTGTCTTCACTGACATTCTCCACCTCACCCTGACCGAGTCTGTAATACCTACATGTTTCAAGCAGACCACCATAGTCCCAAGAAAGTTAACATAACCTGTCTAAATGACTACCGCCCCGTAGCACTCACATCAGTAGCCATGAAGTGCTTTGAAAGGCTGGTCATGGCTCACATCAACACCATCATCCCAGACACCCCTAGACCCACTCCAATTCGCATACCGCCCCAACAGATCCACAGATAACGCAATCTCAATTGCACTCCACACTGCCCTTTCCCACCTGGACAAAAGCTCCCTCAACGTGAGCAAGACAAAGGAGATGATCGTGGACGACAGGAAAAGGAGGAGCGAACATGCCCCCATTCACATCAACCGGGCTGTAGTGAAGCAGGTCGAGAGTTTCAAGTTCTTTGGTGTCCACATCACCACCAAACTATCATGGTCCAAACACACCAAGACAGTCGTGAAGAGGGCACGACAACACCTTTCCCCCTCAGGAGACTGAAAAGATTTGGCATGGGTCCCCAAATCCTCAAAAAGTTCTACAGCTGCACCATCGAGAGCATCCTGACCGGTTGCATCACCGCCTGGTATGGCAACTGTTCGGCATCCGACCGTAAGGCACTACAGATGGTAGTGCATACGGCCCAGTACATCACTGGGGCCAAGCTTCCTGCCATCCAGGACCTCTATACCAGGCGGTGTCCGAGGAAGGCCCCAAAAATGGTCAAAAACTCCAGTCACCCAAGTTTGATTTGATTTGACCTACAGAAAGATGAACCTAGAGAAGAGTTTCCTAAGCAAGCAGGTCCCGGAGCTCTGTTCACAAACACAAACACACCTCACAGAGCCCAGGACAGAAACACCATTAGACCCAACCAAACATGAGAAAACAAAAAGATAATTACTTGACACATTGGAAAGAACTAACAAAAAAACTGAGCAAACTAGAATGCTATTCGGCTCTAAACAGAGAGTACACAGTGGCAGAATACCTGACCACTGTGATTGACCAACATTTAAGGAAAGCTTTGACTATGTACAGACTCAGTGAGCATAGCCTTGCTATTGAGAAAGGCCCCGTAGGCAGACCTGACTCTCAAGAGAAGACAGGCTATGTGCACACTGCCCACGAAATGAGGTCGAAGCTGAGCTGCACTTCCTGACCT
>NC_138298.1:39447500-39482500 GCF_965601325.2 Salmo salar
TATTAACTGTTATAGTAGTATTGTTGTTGTCTTCATAGTGGTTATTAACTGTTATAGTAGTATTGTTGTTGTCATAGTGATTATTAACTGTTATAGTAGTATTGTTGTCATAGTGATTATTAACTGTTATAGTAGTATTGTTGTTGTCATACTGATTATTAACTGTTATAGTAGTATTGTTGTTGTCATAGTGATTATTAACTGTTATAGTAGTATTGTTGTTGTCATAGTGATTATTAACTGTTATAGTAGTATTGTTGTCTTCATAGTGATTATTAACTGTTATAGTAGTATTGTTGATGTCATAGTGATTATTAACTGTTATAGTAGCATTGTTGTTGTCTTCATATAGATTATTAACTGTTATAGTAGTATTGTTGTTGTCATAGTGATTATTAACTGTTATAGTAGTATTGTTTTCTTCATATAGATTATTAACTGTTATAGTAGTATTGTTGTTGTCATAGTGGTTATTAACTGTTATAGTAGTATTGTTGTTGTCATAGTGATTATTAACTGTTATAGTAGTATTGTTGTCATAGTGATTATTAACTGTTATAGTAGTATTGTTGTTGTCATACTGATTATTAACTGTTATAGTAGTATTGTTGTTGTCATAGTGATTATTAACTGTTATAGTAGTATTGTTGTTGTCATAGTGATTATTAACTGTTATAGTAGTATTGTTGTCTTCATAGTGATTATTAACTGTTATAGTAGTATTGTTGATGTCATAGTGATTATTAACTGTTATAGTAGTATTGTTGATGTCATAGTGATTATTAACTGTTATAGTAGTATTGTTGTTGTCATAGTGATTATTAACTGTTATAGTAGTATTGTTGATGTCATAGTGAGTATTAACTGTTATAGTAGTATTGTTGTTGTCATAGTGATTATTAACTGTTATAGTAGTATTGTTGTTGTCATAGTGATTATTAACTGTTATAGTAGTATTGTTTTCTTCATATAGATTATTAACTGTTATAGTAGTATTGTTGTTGTCATACTGATTATTAACTGTTATAGTAGTATTGTTGTCTTCGTAGTGATTATTAACTGTTATAGTAGTATTGTTGTTGTCATAGTGATTATTAACTGTTATAGTAGTATTGTTGTTGTCATAGTGATTATTAACTGTTATAGTAGTATTGTTGTCTTCATAGTGATTATTAACTGTTATAGTAGTATTGTTGTTGTCATAGTGATTATTAACTGTTATAGTAGTATTGTTTTCTTCATATAGATTATTAACTGTTATAGTAGTATTGTTGTTGTCATACTGATTATTAACTGTTATAGTAGTATTGTTGTCTTCGTAGTGATTATTAACTGTTATAGTAGTATTGTTGTTGTCATAGTGATTATTAACTGTTATAGTAGTATTGTTGATGTCATAGTGATTATTAACTGTTATAGTAGTATTGTTGTCTTCATATAGATTATTAACTGTTATAGTAGTATTGTTGTTGTCATAGTGATTATTAACTGTTATAGTAGTATTGTTGATGTCATAGTGATTATTAACTGTTATAGTAGTATTGTTGTCTTCATATAGATTATTAACTGTTATAGTAGTATTGTTGTCTTCATAGTGATTATTAACTGTTATAGTAGTATTGTTGTTGTCATATAGATTATTAACTGTTATAGTAGTATTGTTGTTGTCATAGTGATTATTAACTGTTATAGTAGTATTGTTTTCTTCATATAGATTATTAACTGTTATAGTAGTATTGTTGTTGTCATAGTGATTATTAACTGTTATAGTAGTATTGTTGTTGTCATAGTGATTATTAACTGTTATAGTAGTATTGTTGTCTTCATAGTGATTATTAACTGTTATAGTAGTATTGTTGTTGTCATAGTGATTATTAACTGTTTATAGTAGTATTGTTGATGTCATAGTGATTATTAACTGTTATAGTAGTATTGTTGTTGTCATAGTGATTATTAACTGTTATAGTAGTTTTGTTGTCTTCATAGTGATTATTAACTGTTATAGTAGTATTGTTGATGTCATAGTGATTATTAACTGTTATAGTAGTATTGTTGTTGTCATAGTGATTATTAACTGTTATAGTAGTATTGTTGTTGTCATAGTGATTATTAACTGTTATAGTAGTATTGTTGTTGTCATAGTGATTATTAACTGTTATAGTAGTATTGTTGTCTTCATAGTGATTATTAACTGTTATAGTAGTATTGTTGTTGTCATAGTGATTATTAACTGTTTATAGTAGTATTGTTGATGTCATAGTGATTATTAACTGTTATAGTAGTATTGTTGTTGTCATAGTGATTATTAACTGTTATAGTAGTTTTGTTGTCTTCATAGTGATTATTAACTGTTATAGTAGTATTGTTGATGTCATAGTGATTATTAACTGTTATAGTAGTATTGTTGTTGTCATAGTGATTATTAACTGTTATAGTAGTATTGTTGATGTCATAGTGATTATTAACTGTTATAGTAGTATTGTTGTTGTCATACTGATTATTAACTGTTATAGTAGTATTGTTGTTGTCATAGTGATTATTAACTGTTATAGTAGTATTGTTGTTGTCATAGTGATTATTAACTGTTATAGTAGTATTGTTTTCTTCATATAGATTATTAACTGTTATAGTAGTATTGTTGTTGTCATAGTGATTATTAACTGTTATAGTAGTATTGTTGTTGTCATAGTGATTATTAACTGTTATAGTAGTATTGTTGTTGTCATAGTGATTATTAACTGTTATAGTAGTATTGTTTTCTTCATATAGATTATTAACTGTTATAGTAGTATTGTTGTTGTCATACTGATTATTAACTGTTATAGTAGTATTGTTTTCTTCATATAGATTATTAACTGTTATAGTAGTATTGTTGTTGTCATAGTGGTTATTAACTGTTATAGTAGTATTGTTGTCATAGTGATTATTAACTGTTATAGTAGTATTGTTGTCTTCATAGTGATTATTAACTGTTATAGTAGTATTGTTGTTGTCATAGTGATTATTAACTGTTATAGTAGTATTGTTGTTGTCATAGAGATTACTAACTCTTATAGTAGTATTGTTGTTGTCATAGAGATTACTAACTGTTATAGTAGTATTGTTGTTGTCACCATAGAGATTATTAACTGTTATAGTCGTATTGTTGTTGTCATAGAGATTACTAACTGTTATAGTAGTATTGTTGTTGTCACCATAGAGATTATTAACTGTTATAGTAGTATTGTTGTTGTCATAGTGATTATTAACTGTTATAGTAGTATTGTTGTTGTCATAGAGATTACTAACTCTTATAGTAGTATTGTTGTTGTCATAGAGATTACTAACTGTTATAGTAGTATTGTTGTTGTCACCATAGAGATTATTAACTGTTATAGTAGTATTGTTGTTGTCATAGTTTTTTCAACCCAAGATGGCATAGCAGTCAGACGTCTTTTGTCCTCGTCCTGTCGTGTCCCGTGTATATATATTTACTTATTTTCTTCGCATATCTTTTTATATATTTTTTTCTAAAAACTCAATCTCAAAACACTCTCCTGCAACCGGCCTCTCCAATTAAAAAAAAAAAAAAGTATTATTCACCTCAAATCTGAAATTCACAACAGAAGCTAGCCAGTAGCTAGCCAGTAGCTAGCCACTAGCTAGCCAGAAGCTAGCGTTAGTATTCAGCTAACCACGGTTGGCGGTCATCAGCTATCCCTTAGCTCGAATAGCTATCGGCAGTTTTGTACAATGCGACTCAGACCAGAGCATACCGAACCTATTTTTCTCTCCATATCCCCGGATTTCTATCGCAAGCTCTGGACATTTACACCTGGATCTTGCAGCTAGCTAGCTGCTATCCGAGTGACTATTGGCTAACGTCGGTCCCAGAGCAAACATCAATTATTCCGGAGCTAGCCAGCTGAAGAGTTCCATCAGCCACTCCTGGGCTACAATCACCTATCTGGACCCGTTTAACTGCCGAGTCGGAGCCCCACCGGGCCTCCACAACTGGACTACCGACGTTATCTGCCCGAGGGAGTTATCCAACTTGGCCCCTCCGTTGCGACGTAACCTGAACGCCCATCTGCGGCCCGCTAATCATTAGCTGTCTTATCGGCTGCTATCTTAATAGGTCTATCAGACAATTTTCTTGGGCCCCTATAACTATAACTATTTTTCCAACTTGATTGGTCCTCTCTACCACACGGAATCCCACTAATCTACAGACAGAAACGCACGAGGTGGCTAAAAACAGACCTCCCTCCATCTTCTGCCAGCTTGCTACCTATGGCCCGGCTAGCTGTCTGAATCTCTCTGGACCCTTATGATCACTCGGCTAAGCATGCCTCTCCTTAATGTCAATATGCTTTGTACATTGCTGTTCTGGTTAGTGTTTATTGGCATATTTCACTGTAGAGTCTCTAGCCCTGCTCAATATACCTTATCCAACCCTTCAGTTCCACCACCCACACATGCTATGACATCACCTGGTTTTAATGATGTTTCTAGAGACAATATCTCTCTCATCACTCAATGCCTAGGTTTACCTCCACTGTATTCACATCCCACCATACCTTTGTCTGTACATTATACCTTGAAGCTATTTTATCGCTCCCAGAAACCTGCTCCTTTTACTCTCTATTCTGGACGTCATAGACGACTAATTCTCATAGCTTTTAGCCGTACCCTTATCCTACTCCTCCTCTGTTCCTCTGGTGATGTAGAGGTGAATCCAGGCCCTGCAGTGCCTAGCTCCACTCCTATTCCCCAGGCGCTCTCTTTTGATGACTTCTGTGACCGTAATAGCCTTGGTTTCATGCATGTTAACATTAGAAGCCTCCTCCCTAAATTTGTTTTATTCACTGCTTTAGCACACTCTGCCAGCCCGGATGTCCTAGCCGTGTCTGAATCCTGGCTTAGGAAGACCACCAAAAACTCTGAAATCCTCATCCATAACTACAACATTTTCAGACAAGATAGAACAGCCAAAGGGGGCAGTGTTGCAATCTACTGCAGAGATAGCCCGCAGAGTTCTGTCCTACTATCCAGGTCTGTACCCAAACAATTTGAACTTCTAGTAGAAAGAGGAGGAAGGGAAGCGCTACTAAGGTACACAATAGTAAATGTTGGTAGACAGAAGGTGCTCTTTGGTAAAAAGGGTGAGTTGGTCATCAAAAAGAATGGAGGACCAAAGCACTCTTCATATAATTCATTTAAAAAATCAATTATATGAAGAGTGCCTTGGTCCTCCTTTCTTTTCAATTTGAACTTCTACTTTTAAAAATCCACCTCTCTAAAAACAAGTCTCTCACCGTTGCCGCCTGCTATAGACCACCCTCTGCCCCCAGCTGTGCTCTGGACACCATATGTGAACTGATTGCCCCCCATCTATCTTCAGAGCTCGTGCTGCTAGGTGACCTAAACTGGGACATGCTTAACACCCCAGCCATCCTACAATATAAGCTTGATGCCCTCAATCTCACACAAATGATCAATGAACCTACCAGGTACCACCCCAAAGACGTAAACACTGGCACCCTCATAGATATCATCCTAACCAACTTGCCCTCTAAATACACCTCTGCTGTTTTCAACCAAGATCTCAGCGATCACTGCCTCATTGCCTGCATCCGTAATGGGTCAGCGGTCAAACGACCTCCACTCATCACTGTCAAACGCTCCCTGAAACACTTCAGCGAGCAAGCCTTTCTAATCGACCTGGCCCGGGTATCCTGGAAGGATATTGACCTCATCCCGTCAGTAGAGGATGCCTGGTTATTTTGTTAAAATGCCTTCCTCACCATCTTAAATAAGCATGCCCCATTCAAGAAATTTAGAACCAGAATCAGATATGGCCCTTGGTTCTCTCCAGTTATAGTAGTAGAAGGTTCCTGGTACAGCCTGGACATGTTATCTTAAAGGAGGCTAAAATGATGATACTAGTACATCTTATCTATTAACACACACAAACACAAGGTGTCTATTTTACACATCAAACTCATAAAAACATAGATCAAAGGTTTGATATTCTTAGAATGAATTGAATACTGATAAGAAACGGTGTGTCTAATCAGCTTTCTATTTCACAACGATGTCTCTTATCAGCGTTCTATAGCTTCCTGGTCTGCCTCGAGGAATGGCTGCTGTCATTAACTGGAAAGATTCACCACTCTCACTAACTCAAATATCAGGGTGTTGATTTGAGTCACATTGTAAGGTTCTGCTTTTCTTTTCTTAGTCAACCTTGTGTTCTGTTTCTTTGTGTTCTGGAACGTAGCCCTGTCTGAGGAGCGTGTCATCTGTCCGGTACCATCTGTGACGGCTCCACGCACCAGGTCTCCAGTGCGCCTCCACAGCCCAGTGCATCCTGTGCCAGCTCCCAGCACCTGCCGTGCAAAGGTTGTCATCTGTCCAGGACACGTTGTGCCAGCTCTACGCTCCAGACCTCCAGTGCGCCTCCACGGCCCAGTACATCCTGTGCCGGTTCTACGCAAGGTGTCTCCAGTGTGCCTCCACAGCCCAGTGCGTCCTGTGCCAGCCCCCTGCACTTGCCGTGCTAGGGTTGTCATCTGTCCAGGACATGTTGTACCAGCTCTACGCTCCAGACCTCCATTGTGCCTCCAGGGCCCTGTACGTCCGGTACTAGCCCCATGCATCAGGCCTCCAGTGCGCCTCCCCAGTCCGGTACGTCCTGTGCCTGCTCCCCGCACTCGCCCTGAAGAGCGTGTCACCAGTCCGGTGCAACCTGCGCCGGCTACACGCATCAGGCCTCCAGTGCGCCTCCCCAGTCCGGTACGTCCTGTGCCTGCTCCTCACCCTGAAGTGCGTGTCCCCGGTCCAGAGCCTCCAGGCGACGGTCCCCGGTCCAGAGCCTCCCTCTGCGACGGTGCCCGATCCAGGCACGGCGTCCAACCCAGCTCCATGGCCGGGGCTCTCCTCTGCGCCGGTGCCCAGTCCAGGCGCGGCGTTCTACCCGGCTCCATGGTCGGACCCATGGTCTGGACGGGGGCAAAGACCCGCACCGGAGCCGCCACCGACACTAGTCACCCCACCTACCCTCCCCAGTTGGTTTCAGGTTTTGCGGCCGGAGTCCGCACCTTTGGGGGGGGTACTGTCACGCCCTGACCATAGAGAGCCGTTTTATTCTCTATTTTGGTTAGGTCAGGGTGTGACTAGGGGGGGTGTTTCTATCTAGTCGTTCTGTTTCTATGTTGGCCTGGTATGGTTCCCAATCAGAGGCAGCTGTTTATCGTTGTCTCTGATTTGGGATCATATTTAGGCAGCCATTTCCCCACTATGTTTTGTGGGATCTTGTTTGTGTATAGTTGCCTTGAGCCCTGCATAGCTTCACGTTCGTGTTTATTCTTTATTGTTTTTTGAGAGTTTCATTTAATAAACATGTGGAACCCAGATCACGCTGCGCTTTGGTCCGAGTATGCTTCCACCTCTTACGACGACCGTGACACTGTTGTAGTAGCATTGTTGTCGTCATAGTGATTACTAACTGTTATAGTAGTATTGTTGTTGTCATAGTGATTATTAACTGTTATAGTCGTATTGTTGTTGTCATCATAGTGATTATTAACTGTTATAGTAGTATTGTTGTTGTCATAGTGATTATTAACTGTTATAGTAGTATTGTTGTTGTCATCATATAGATGAACTGTTATAGTAGTATTGTTGTTGTCATAGTGGTTATTAACTGTTATAGTAGTATTGTTGTTGTCATAGTGATTATTAACTGTTATAGTAGTATTGTTGTCATAGTGATTATTAACTGTTATAGTAGTATTGTTGTTGTCATAGTGATTATTAACTGTTATAGTAGTATTGTTGTCTTCATAGTGATTATTAACTGTTATAGTAGTATTGTTGATGTCATAGTGATTATTAACTGTTATAGTAGCATTGTTGTTGTCTTCATATAGATTATTAACTGTTATAGTAGTATTGTTGTTGTCATAGTGATTATTAACTGTTATAGTAGTATTGTTTTCTTCATATAGATTATTAACTGTTATAGTAGTATTGTTGTTGTCATAGTGGTTATTAACTGTTATAGTAGTATTGTTGTTGTCATAGTGATTATTAACTGTTATAGTAGTATTGTTGTCATAGTGATTATTAACTGTTATAGTAGTATTGTTGTTGTCATACTGATTATTAACTGTTATAGTAGTATTGTTGTTGTCTTCATAGTGGTTATTAACTGTTATAGTAGTATTGTTGTTGTCATAGTGATTATTAACTGTTATAGTAGTATTGTTGTCATAGTGATTATTAACTGTTATAGTAGTATTGTTGTTGTCATACTGATTATTAACTGTTATAGTAGTATTGTTGTTGTCATAGTGATTATTAACTGTTATAGTAGTATTGTTGTTGTCATAGTGATTATTAACTGTTATAGTAGTATTGTTGTCTTCATAGTGATTATTAACTGTTATAGTAGTATTGTTGATGTCATAGTGATTATTAACTGTTATAGTAGCATTGTTGTTGTCTTCATATAGATTATTAACTGTTATAGTAGTATTGTTGTTGTCATAGTGATTATTAACTGTTATAGTAGTATTGTTTTCTTCATATAGATTATTAACTGTTATAGTAGTATTGTTGTTGTCATAGTGGTTATTAACTGTTATAGTAGTATTGTTGTTGTCATAGTGATTATTAACTGTTATAGTAGTATTGTTGTCATAGTGATTATTAACTGTTATAGTAGTATTGTTGTTGTCATACTGATTATTAACTGTTATAGTAGTATTGTTGTTGTCATAGTGATTATTAACTGTTATAGTAGTATTGTTGTTGTCATACTGATTATTAACTGTTATAGTAGTATTGTTGTCTTCATAGTGATTATTAACTGTTATAGTAGTATTGTTGATGTCATAGTGATTATTAACTGTTATAGTAGTATTGTTGATGTCATAGTGATTATTAACTGTTATAGTAGTATTGTTGTTGTCATAGTGATTATTAACTGTAATAGTAGTATTGTTGATGTCATAGTGAGTATTAACTGTTATAGTAGTATTGTTGTTGTCATAGTGATTATTAACTGTTATAGTAGTATTGTTGTTGTCATAGTGATTATTAACTGTTATAGTAGTATTGTTTTCTTCATATAGATTATTAACTGTTATAGTAGTATTGTTGTTGTCATACTGATTATTAACTGTTATAGTAGTATTGTTGTTGTCATAGTGATTATTAACTGTAATAGTAGTATTGTTGTTGTCATAGTGATTATTAACTGTTATAGTAGTATTGTTGTTGTCATACTGATTATTAACTGTTATAGTAGTATTGTTGTCTTCGTAGTGATTATTAACTGTTATAGTAGTATTGTTGTTGTCATAGTGATTATTAACTGTTATAGTAGTATTGTTGTTGTCATAGTGATTATTAACTGTTATAGTAGTATTGTTGTCTTCATAGTGATTATTAACTGTTATAGTAGTATTGTTGTTGTCATAGTGATTATTAACTGTTATAGTAGTATTGTTTTCTTCATATAGATTATTAACTGTTATAGTAGTATTGTTGTTGTCATACTGATTATTAACTGTTATAGTAGTATTGTTGTCTTCGTAGTGATTATTAACTGTTATAGTAGTATTGTTGTTGTCATAGTGATTATTAACTGTTATAGTAGTATTGTTGATGTCATAGTGATTATTAACTGTTATAGTAGTATTGTTGTCTTCATATAGATTATTAACTGTTATAGTAGTATTGTTGTTGTCATAGTGATTATTAACTGTTATAGTAGTATTGTTGATGTCATAGTGATTATTAACTGTTATAGTAGTATTGTTGTCTTCATATAGATTATTAACTGTTATAGTAGTATTGTTGTCTTCATAGTGATTATTAACTGTTATAGTAGTATTGTTGTTGTCATATAGATTATTAACTGTTATAGTAGTATTGTTGTTGTCATAGTGATTATTAACTGTTATAGTAGTATTGTTTTCTTCATATAGATTATTAACTGTTATAGTAGTATTGTTGTTGTCATAGTGATTATTAACTGTTATAGTAGTATTGTTGTCTTCATAGTGATTATTAACTGTTATAGTAGTATTGTTGTTGTCATAGTGATTATTAACTGTTATAGTAGTATTGTTGTTGTCATAGTGATTATTAACTGTTATAGTAGTATTGTTGTCTTCATAGTGATTATTAACTGTTATAGTAGTATTGTTGTTGTCATAGTGATTATTAACTGTTTATAGTAGTATTGTTGATGTCATAGTGATTATTAACTGTTATAGTAGTATTGTTGTTGTCATAGTGATTATTAACTGTTATAGTAGTTTTGTTGTTGTCATAGTGATTATTAACTGTTATAGTAGTATTGTTTTCTTCATATAGATTATTAACTGTTATAGTAGTATTGTTGTTGTCATAGTGATTATTAACTGTTATAGTAGTATTGTTGTTGTCATAGTGATTATTAACTGTTATAGTAGTATTGTTGTTGTCATAGTGATTATTAACTGTTATAGTAGTATTGTTTTCTTCATATAGATTATTAACTGTTATAGTAGTATTGTTGTTGTCATACTGATTATTAACTGTTATAGTAGTATTGTTTTCTTCATATAGATTATTAACTGTTATAGTAGTATTGTTGTTGTCATAGTGGTTATTAACTGTTATAGTAGTATTGTTGTCATAGTGATTATTAACTGTTATAGTAGTATTGTTGTCTTCATAGTGATTATTAACTGTTATAGTAGTATTGTTGTTGTCATAGTGATTATTAACTGTTATAGTAGTATTGTTGTTGTCATAGAGATTACTAACTCTTATAGTAGTATTGTTGTTGTCATAGAGATTACTAACTGTTATAGTAGTATTGTTGTTGTCACCATAGAGATTATTAACTGTTATAGTCGTATTGTTGTTGTCATAGAGATTACTAACTGTTATAGTAGTATTGTTGTTGTCACCATAGAGATTATTAACTGTTATAGTAGTATTGTTGTTGTCATAGTGATTATTAACTGTTATAGTAGTATTGTTGTTGTCATAGAGATTACTAACTCTTATAGTAGTATTGTTGTTGTCATAGAGATTACTAACTGTTATAGTAGTATTGTTGTTGTCACCATAGAGATTATTAACTGTTATAGTAGTATTGTTGTTGTCATAGTTTTTTCAACCCAAGATGGCATAGCAGTCAGACGTCTTTTGTCCTCGTCCTGTCGTGTCCCGTGTATATATATTTACTTATTTTCTTCGCATATCTTTTTATATATTTTTTTCTAAAAACTCAATCTCAAAACACTCTCCTGCAACCGGCCTCTCCAATTAAAAAAAAAAAAAAGTATTATTCACCTCAAATCTGAAATTCACAACAGAAGCTAGCCAGTAGCTAGCCAGTAGCTAGCCACTAGCTAGCCAGAAGCTAGCGTTAGTATTCAGCTAACCACGGTTGGCGGTCATCAGCTATCCCTTAGCTCGAATAGCTATCGGCAGTTTTGTACAATGCGACTCAGACCAGAGCATACCGAACCTATTTTTCTCTCCATATCCCCGGATTTCTATCGCAAGCTCTGGACATTTACACCTGGATCTTGCAGCTAGCTAGCTGCTATCCGAGTGACTATTGGCTAACGTCGGTCCCAGAGCAAACATCAATTATTCCGGAGCTAGCCAGCTGAAGAGTTCCATCAGCCACTCCTGGGCTACAATCACCTATCTGGACCCGTTTAACTGCCGAGTCGGAGCCCCACCGGGCCTCCACAACTGGACTACCGACGTTATCTGCCCGAGGGAGTTATCCAACTTGGCCCCTCCGTTGCGACGTAACCTGAACGCCCATCTGCGGCCCGCTAATCATTAGCTGTCTTATCGGCTGCTATCTTAATAGGTCTATCAGACAATTTTCTTGGGCCCCTATAACTATAACTATTTTTCCAACTTGATTGGTCCTCTCTACCACACGGAATCCCACTAATCTACAGACAGAAACGCACGAGGTGGCTAAAAACAGACCTCCCTCCATCTTCTGCCAGCTTGCTACCTATGGCCCGGCTAGCTGTCTGAATCTCTCTGGACCCTTATGATCACTCGGCTAAGCATGCCTCTCCTTAATGTCAATATGCTTTGTACATTGCTGTTCTGGTTAGTGTTTATTGGCATATTTCACTGTAGAGTCTCTAGCCCTGCTCAATATACCTTATCCAACCCTTCAGTTCCACCACCCACACATGCTATGACATCACCTGGTTTTAATGATGTTTCTAGAGACAATATCTCTCTCATCACTCAATGCCTAGGTTTACCTCCACTGTATTCACATCCCACCATACCTTTGTCTGTACATTATACCTTGAAGCTATTTTATCGCTCCCAGAAACCTGCTCCTTTTACTCTCTATTCTGGACGTCATAGACGACTAATTCTCATAGCTTTTAGCCGTACCCTTATCCTACTCCTCCTCTGTTCCTCTGGTGATGTAGAGGTGAATCCAGGCCCTGCAGTGCCTAGCTCCACTCCTATTCCCCAGGCGCTCTCTTTTGATGACTTCTGTGACCGTAATAGCCTTGGTTTCATGCATGTTAACATTAGAAGCCTCCTCCCTAAATTTGTTTTATTCACTGCTTTAGCACACTCTGCCAGCCCGGATGTCCTAGCCGTGTCTGAATCCTGGCTTAGGAAGACCACCAAAAACTCTGAAATCCTCATCCATAACTACAACATTTTCAGACAAGATAGAACAGCCAAAGGGGGCAGTGTTGCAATCTACTGCAGAGATAGCCCGCAGAGTTCTGTCCTACTATCCAGGTCTGTACCCAAACAATTTGAACTTCTAGTAGAAAGAGGAGGAAGGGAAGCGCTACTAAGGTACACAATAGTAAATGTTGGTAGACAGAAGGTGCTCTTTGGTAAAAAGGGTGAGTTGGTCATCAAAAAGAATGGAGGACCAAAGCACTCTTCATATAATTCATTTAAAAAATCAATTATATGAAGAGTGCCTTGGTCCTCCTTTCTTTTCAATTTGAACTTCTACTTTTAAAAATCCACCTCTCTAAAAACAAGTCTCTCACCGTTGCCGCCTGCTATAGACCACCCTCTGCCCCCAGCTGTGCTCTGGACACCATATGTGAACTGATTGCCCCCCATCTATCTTCAGAGCTCGTGCTGCTAGGTGACCTAAACTGGGACATGCTTAACACCCCAGCCATCCTACAATATAAGCTTGATGCCCTCAATCTCACACAAATGATCAATGAACCTACCAGGTACCACCCCAAAGACGTAAACACTGGCACCCTCATAGATATCATCCTAACCAACTTGCCCTCTAAATACACCTCTGCTGTTTTCAACCAAGATCTCAGCGATCACTGCCTCATTGCCTGCATCCGTAATGGGTCAGCGGTCAAACGACCTCCACTCATCACTGTCAAACGCTCCCTGAAACACTTCAGCGAGCAAGCCTTTCTAATCGACCTGGCCCGGGTATCCTGGAAGGATATTGACCTCATCCCGTCAGTAGAGGATGCCTGGTTATTTTGTTAAAATGCCTTCCTCACCATCTTAAATAAGCATGCCCCATTCAAGAAATTTAGAACCAGAATCAGATATGGCCCTTGGTTCTCTCCAGTTATAGTAGTAGAAGGTTCCTGGTACAGCCTGGACATGTTATCTTAAAGGAGGCTAAAATGATGATACTAGTACATCTTATCTATTAACACACACAAACACAAGGTGTCTATTTTACACATCAAACTCATAAAAACATAGATCAAAGGTTTGATATTCTTAGAATGAATTGAATACTGATAAGAAACGGTGTGTCTAATCAGCTTTCTATTTCACAACGATGTCTCTTATCAGCGTTCTATAGCTTCCTGGTCTGCCTCGAGGAATGGCTGCTGTCATTAACTGGAAAGATTCACCACTCTCACTAACTCAAATATCAGGGTGTTGATTTGAGTCACATTGTAAGGTTCTGCTTTTCTTTTCTTAGTCAACCTTGTGTTCTGTTTCTTTGTGTTCTGGAACGTAGCCCTGTCTGAGGAGCGTGTCATCTGTCCGGTACCATCTGTGACGGCTCCACGCACCAGGTCTCCAGTGCGCCTCCACAGCCCAGTGCATCCTGTGCCAGCTCCCAGCACCTGCCGTGCAAAGGTTGTCATCTGTCCAGGACACGTTGTGCCAGCTCTACGCTCCAGACCTCCAGTGCGCCTCCACGGCCCAGTACATCCTGTGCCGGTTCTACGCAAGGTGTCTCCAGTGTGCCTCCACAGCCCAGTGCGTCCTGTGCCAGCCCCCTGCACTTGCCGTGCTAGGGTTGTCATCTGTCCAGGACATGTTGTACCAGCTCTACGCTCCAGACCTCCATTGTGCCTCCAGGGCCCTGTACGTCCGGTACTAGCCCCATGCATCAGGCCTCCAGTGCGCCTCCCCAGTCCGGTACGTCCTGTGCCTGCTCCCCGCACTCGCCCTGAAGAGCGTGTCACCAGTCCGGTGCAACCTGCGCCGGCTACACGCATCAGGCCTCCAGTGCGCCTCCCCAGTCCGGTACGTCCTGTGCCTGCTCCTCACCCTGAAGTGCGTGTCCCCGGTCCAGAGCCTCCAGGCGACGGTCCCCGGTCCAGAGCCTCCCTCTGCGACGGTGCCCGATCCAGGCACGGCGTCCAACCCAGCTCCATGGCCGGGGCTCTCCTCTGCGCCGGTGCCCAGTCCAGGCGCGGCGTTCTACCCGGCTCCATGGTCGGACCCATGGTCTGGACGGGGGCAAAGACCCGCACCGGAGCCGCCACCGACACTAGTCACCCCACCTACCCTCCCCAGTTGGTTTCAGGTTTTGCGGCCGGAGTCCGCACCTTTGGGGGGGGTACTGTCACGCCCTGACCATAGAGAGCCGTTTTATTCTCTATTTTGGTTAGGTCAGGGTGTGACTAGGGGGGGTGTTTCTATCTAGTCGTTCTGTTTCTATGTTGGCCTGGTATGGTTCCCAATCAGAGGCAGCTGTTTATCGTTGTCTCTGATTTGGGATCATATTTAGGCAGCCATTTCCCCACTATGTTTTGTGGGATCTTGTTTGTGTATAGTTGCCTTGAGCCCTGCATAGCTTCACGTTCGTGTTTATTCTTTATTGTTTTTTGAGAGTTTCATTTAATAAACATGTGGAACCCAGATCACGCTGCGCTTTGGTCCGAGTATGCTTCCACCTCTTACGACGACCGTGACACTGTTGTAGTAGCATTGTTGTCGTCATAGTGATTACTAACTGTTATAGTAGTATTGTTGTTGTCATAGTGATTATTAACTGTTATAGTAGTATTGTTGTTGTCATCATAGTGATTATTAACTGTTATAGTAGTATTGTTGTTGTCATCATATAGATGAACTGTTATAGTAGTATTGTTGTTGTCATAGTGATTATTAACTGTTATAGTAGTATTGTTGTTGTCATAGTGATTATTAACTGTTATAGTAGTATTGTTGTCATAGTGATTATTAACGGAGGGTTATAGTAGTAGAAGTTTCCTGGTACAGCCTGGACATGTTATCTTAAAGGAGGCTAAAATGATGATACTAGTACATCTTATCTATTAACACACACAAACACAAGGTGTCTATTTTACACATCAAACTCATCAAAACAGAGATCAAAGGTTTGTTATTCTTAGAATGAATTGAATACTGATAAGAAACGGTGTGTTTAATCAGCTTTCTATTTCACAACGATGTCTCTTATCAGCGTTCTATAGCTTCCTGGTCTGCCTCGAGGAATGGCTGCTGTCATTAACTGGAAAGATTCACCACTCTCACTAACTCAAATATCAGGGTGTTGATTTGAGTCACATTGTAAGGTTCTGCTTTTCTTTTCTTAGTCAACCTTGTGTTCTGTTTCTTTGTGTTCTGGAACGTAGCCCTGTTTCTTTGTGTTCTGGAACGTAGCCCTGTTTCTTTGTGTTCTGGAACGTAGCCCTGTTTCTTTGTGTTCTGGAACGTAGCCCTGTTTCTTTGTGTTCTGGAACGTAGCCCTGTTTCTTTGTGTTCTGGAACGTAGCCCTGTTTCTTTGTGTTCTGGAACGTAGCCCTGTTTCTTTGTGTTCTGGAACGTAGCCCTGTTTCTTTGTGTTCTGGAACGTAGCCCTGTTTCTTTGTGTTCTGGAACGTAGCCCTGTTTCTTTGTGTTCTGGAACGTAGCCCTGTTTCTTTGTGTTCTGGAACGTAGCCCTGTTTCTTTGTGTTCTGGAACGTAGCCCTGTTTCTTTGTGTTCTGGAACGTAGCCCTGTTTCTTTGTGTTCTGGAACGTAGCCCTGTTTCTTTGTGTTCTGGAACGTAGCCCCGTTTCTTTGTGTTCTGGAACGTAGCCCTGTTTCTTTGTGTTCTGGAACGTAGCCCTGTTTCTTTGTGTTCTGGAACGTAGCCCTGTCTTTCATTTTTGTTCATTGATTTCACCTGTGTTTGTTTCTCACCTGATCTCATCAGCTCCCTGTTTAGTTCAGTTCTTTCTGTTTGTATGGTTGTGAGGTATTGTTTTTGACTGCCTACCTGTGGTTGACCATTGCCTGCCTGTGACCACGATTCCAAGGCTTAATAAACATCTGCTGCGCGTGAATATACACCTTTTTCTCCCTGAGTATTCATTACACACATGGTTTGACACACTCGTCTCACTAACTCAAATATCAGGGTGTTGGTTTGACTACCACCTTTTTCCCCATAGTTCTAATAAAAATTACTTTACTGCCAAATTAGAATACGAAACACACTACCCTCATCTTTCTGATTGAGGGAAGAAACACATTGTGTCTTAGTGATTTTAGGTTGGAATTGAGAGTTAATGTACACTATTTCTCACACACAACTTCTACCACAATTTAGATTTTGTTCAGATTATGCAAGGCACACTTTTTCTTCCTGACAATTACCCTCTCTAGTTTGCAACAGAACATGAATCAAAGCAAATGACATAACACAAGGCACAAAGGGTATGAAGGTAAAAGGTTACTGTAATTTCTAACCAGGAGTTACTGTAAATCCTAACCAAATGATCTTACATTTTAGTCATTTAGCAAACGCTCTTATCCAGAGCGACTTACAGTAGTGAATGCATACATTTAATTTAAAAAAATCCCCCCCCCGTACTGGTCCCCCGTGGGAATCGAACCCTGGCGTTGCAAACACCATGCTCTACCAACTGAGCCACACGGGACCCATCTTCACAAAGCATTACTCCCCAACCCTCAAGCCCTGTCACATAGGTCCATCCACAGAGTAACTATAATATACTGTAGATAGGTGATAACAGTGTCCATGTCAGAACTCACCTGAAGCAGAGGCAGGTGTCTGGTCTCAGCAGCTAGTGGTGACAGGTCGATACCTCCTCAGAGACAACCTGTTTCAGGTAGATGGCAGTCAGTCTGACTGAATTAATTAACTCGACGTTGACACATATTGGTGACGTCATCAAGCGTACGCGGGGTGTCCTCAGATATCCAGGTGCGGCGCCTCGCCTGTTACCTGATTACGGGTCTTATCTGTTTACGTGGCGATGAGATCCCTGTACATGTGGTGCAAGTGTGATAATCTCTCCTCCTGCCCTCTGAATCCAGAGGTGCTGTACTCAGCTGTACTGTAGAGAACACATCTACACCCTGTCTGACCTGCCTCAGCTGTCTGTCACCTGGGGGGTTCTCTCTGTTACCTGGGTAGGTCTCTCTGTTACCTGGATAGATCTCTCTGTCACCTGGGTATATCTCTCTGTTACCTGGATAAGTCTCTCTGTTACCTGGATAAGTCTCTCTGTCACCTGGGTAGATCTCTCTGTTACCTGGATAAGTCTCTCTGTTACCTGGATAAGTCTCTCTGTCACCTGGGTAGCTCTCTCTGTTACCTGGGTAGATCTCTCTGTCACCTGGGTAGATCTCTCTGTCACCTGGGTAGATCTCTCTGTTACCTGGATAAGTCTCTCTGTTACCTGGGTAGATCTCTCTGTTACCTGGGTAGATCTCTCTGTCACCTGGGTAGATCTCTCTGTCACCTGGGTAGATCTCTCTGTTACCTGGATAAGTCTCTCTGTTACCTGGGTAGATCTCTCTGTTACCTGGGTAGATCTCTCTGTCACCTGGGTAGATCTCTCTGTCACCTGGGTAGATCTCTCTGTTACCTGGATAAGTCTCTCTGTTACCTGGGTAGATCTCTGTTAACTGGGTAGACCTCTTAACTGAGTAGGTCTCTCTGTTAACTGGGTAGACCTCCCTGTTAGCTGGGTAGACCTCCCTGTTAACTGAGTAGGTCTCTCTGTTACCTGGGTAGACCTCCCTGTTAGCTGGGTAGGTCTCTCTGTTACCTGGGTAGACCTCCCTGTTAGCTGGGTAGACCTCACTGTTAACTGAGTAGGTCTCTCTGTTACCTGGGTAGACCTCCTCTCTGCTGTGCGGTGCTGTGTTATCTCTGTGTGTATCGGGTGTTATATTATCAGAGAGTAGTGGTAGGATGGTAGTCTCTCTTTTTCTCACTCTCACTCACTCACTCACTCACTCACTCACTCACTCACTCACTCACTCACTCACTCACTCACACTCCCTATCTCTCTCTTTCTCTCTCTCTCTCTCTGTCACTCACACAGACTCACACACACTCACACAGACTCACACAGACTCACACAGACTCACACATAGGGGAAAGCTGGATGGCAGGGACAATTCCCACCAAGGCCAAGGTTCATCCTATACACTGATAGACAGGACATTAGACAGGTGTATGTGTGTGTGTGTGTGTGTGTGTGTGTGTGTGTGTGTGTGTGTGTGTGTGTGTGTGTGTGTGTGTGTGTGTGTGTGTGTGTGTGTGTGTGTGTGTGTGTGTGTGTGTGTGTACTGTGTTCCATACTCCAGCTGTAAAGGGATATAGACCACCATCACCAATCAATGTGATTCCTCACATGTTGTTTGTTCCGTGGTTCCAAGAGCCTGATCTATGTACTTAGTCTGCCCCTGACAATTGACAACGGTGTGTGTGTGTGTGTGTGTGTGTGTGTGTGTGTGTGTGTGTGTGTGTGTGTGTGTGTGTGTGTGTGTGTGTGTGTGTGTGTGGTGTGTGTGTGTGTGTGTGTCACGTCCTGACCCTAGTAAGAGGTTATTTTCTATGGTAGAGTAGGTCAGGGCGTGACAGGGGGTGTTTTGTGTTTTGTTCTATGTTTTCTATATGTTTTTTGGGTTGATCTCCAATTGGAGGCAGCTGGTCCTCGTTGTCTCTAATTGGAGATCATATTTAAGTAGGGGTTTTTCTTCCTGGGTTTTGTGGGTTATTATATTTTGAGTAGTGTTTGTTTCTCTCTGCGTCACGGTTTGTTGTTTTGTCATATTCAGTTATTTATGTATTGCAAAGTTTCACGGATTTAATAAAATGTGGAATGTGTTTCCGGTCACAACTTGCAGACTTGTTTACGCTGCTGTGCGTTTTTGTTGCCGATCTTACTTTGATACCTGACGGTTTTTTACTTTTTCATTACCGTATATTTTAACTTTTTCGCTCACTCAACTTTTTTCATTCAACTTTTTCACCCCGGAGGTTTTATCTGGACATGGTTCGTCAGGACTTCAAACAGCCGAAGCTAAGTAACATTAACATGATGCCTTCTAATTGCAGTCGTTGTACTTATAATATACAGGAGAACGATCGCCTTACGGCAAGGATAGCTGTGCTGCAAGCCCAGCTTCAGACGCGATCGTTAGGCAAGGTTAATTTCAGTGTAGGAAAGGATGAAACAGCGTCTGTGCCACCAGTAAGTACAGATAGTAACGTTAGTATAAACCCCCTCGCACGGTCCCCGCAGCCGGACATCTTTCTCATGGCTTCTGGAGGGAAACGCTGTAGGAATGCTCAACCGGTGTCGCTTATTCAGCCGACAGAAACTTTCAACCGGTTCTCCCCATTAAGCGAGTCGGAGTCGGAGGCCGAGACTTCTCTGGTCTCTACTCCTCCCGTTGTGGGGTCTGAGACGCCGACGGCTCCCACCATTAGCTCTGACAAATTGAAAACCCTAGTCATTGGCGACTCCATTACCCGCAGTATTAGACTTAAAACTAATCATCCAGCGATCATACACTGTTTACCAGGGGGCAGGGCTACCGACGTTAAGGCTAATCTAAAGACGGTGCTGGCTAAAGCTAAAACTGGCGAGTGTAGAGAGTATAGAGATATTGTTATCCACGTCGGCACCAACGATGTTAGGATGAAACAGTCAGAGGTCACCAAGCGCAACATAGCTTCAGCGTGTAAATCAGCTAGAAAGATGTGTCGGCATCGATTAATTGTCTCTGGCCCCCTCCCAGTTAGGGGGAGTGATGAGCTCTACAGCAGAGTCTCACAACTCAATCGCTGGTTGAAAACTGTTTTCTGCCCCTCCCAAAAGATAGAATTTGTAGATAATTGGCCCTCTTTCTGGGACTCACCCACAAACAGGACCAAGCCTGGCCTGTTGAGGAGTGACGGACTCCATCCTAGCTGGAGGGGTGCTCTCATCTTATCTACGAACATAGACAGGGCTCTAACTCCTCTAGCTCCACAATGAAATAGGGTGCAGGCCAGGCAGCAGGCTGTTAGCCAGCCTGCCAGCTTAGTGGAGTCTGCCACTAGCACAGTCAGCGTAGTCAGCTCAGCTTTCCCCATTGAGACCGTGTCTGTGCCTCGATCTAGGTTGGGCAAAATTAAAAATGGCGGTGTTCGCTTTAGCAATCTCACTAGTATAAAGACCTCCTCCATTCCTGCCATTATTGAAAGAGATTGTGATACCTCACATCTCAAAATTGGGTTACTTAATGTTAGATCCCTCACTTCCAAGGCAGTTATAGTCAATGAACTAATCACTGATAATAATCTTGATGTGATTGGCCTGACTGAAACATGGCTTAAGCCTGATGAATTTACTGTGTTAAATGAGGCCTCACCCCCTGGTTACATTAGTGACCATACCCCCCGTGCATCCGGCAAAGGCGGAGGTGTTGCTAACATTTACGATAGCAAATTTCAATTTACAAAAAAAAAACAACAATGACGTTTTCGTCTTTTGAGCTTCTAGTCATGAAATCTATGCAGCCTACTCACTCACTTTTTATAGCTACTGTTTATAGGCCTCCTGGGCCATATGCAGTGTTCCTCACTGAGTTCCCTGAATTCCTATCGGATCTTGTAGTTATAGCAGATAATATTCTAATTTTTGGTGACTTTAACATTCACATGGAAAAGTCCACAGACCCACTCCAAAAGGCTTTCGGAGCCATCATCGACTCAGTGGGTTTTGTCCAACATGTCACTGGACCTACTCACTGCCACAGTCATACTCTGGACCTAGTTTTGTCCCATGGAATAAATGTTGTGGATCTAAATGTTTTTCCTCATAATCCTGGACTATCGGACCACCATTTTATTACGTTTCCAATTGCAACAAATAATCTGCTCAGACCCCAACCAAGGAGCATTAAAAGTCGTGCTATAAATTCTCAGACAACCCAAAGATTCCTTGATGCCCTTCCAGACTGCCTCTGCCTACCCAAGGACGTCA
Organism: Salmo salar; assembly: GCF_965601325.2. Lineage (NCBI taxonomy): Eukaryota > Metazoa > Chordata > Actinopteri > Salmoniformes > Salmonidae > Salmo > Salmo salar. The sequence continues at coordinate 39,469,034 of NC_138298.1, forward strand.
GAGGACAAAAATCAGTTAACCACCTAACCGAGGAACTCAATTTAACCTTGCGCAATACCCTAGATGCAGTTGCACCCCTAAAAACTAAAAACATCTGTCATAAGAAACTAGCTCCCTGGTATACAGAAAATACACAAGCTCTGAAGCAAGCTTCCAGAAAATTGGAACGGAAATGGCGCCACACCAAACTGGAAGTCTTCCGACTAGCTTGGAAAGACAGTACCGTGCAGTATCGAAGAGCCCTTACTGCTGCTCGATCATTCTATTTTTCCAACTTAATTGAGGAAAATAAGAACAATCCGAAATTTCTTTTTGATACTGTCGCAAAGCTAACTAAAAAGCAGCCTTCGCAAATGGAGGATGGCTTTCACTTCAGCAGTAATAAATTTATGAACTTCTTTGAGGAAAAGATCATGATCATTAGAAAGCAAATTACAGACTCCTCTTTAAATCTGGGTATTCCTCCAAAGCTCCATTGTCCTGAGTCTGCACAACTCTGCCAGGACCTAGGATCAAGGGAGATACTAAAGTGTTTTAGTACTATATCTCTTGACGCAATGATGAAAATAATCATGGCCTCCAAACCCTCAAGCTGCATACTGGACCCTATTCCAACTAAACTATTGAAAGAGCTGCTTCCTGTGCTTGGCCCTCCTATGTTGAACATAATAAACGGCTCTCTATCCACCGGATGTGTACCAAGCTCACTAAAAGTGGCAGTAATAAAGCCTCTCTTGAAAAAGCCGAATCTTGATCCAGAAATTATAAAAAACTATCGGCCTATATCGAATCTTCCATTCCTCTCAAAAAATTTTGAAAAAGCTGTTGCACAGCAACTCACTGCCTTCCTGAAGACAAACAATGTATACGAAACGCTTCAGTCTGGTTTTAGACCCCATCATAGCACTGAGACTGCACTTGTGAAGGTGGTAAATGACCTTTTAATGACGTCAGACCGAGGCTCTGCATCTGTCCTCGTGCTCCTAGATCTTAGTGCCGCTTTTGATACCATCGATCACCACATTCTTTTGGAGAGATTGGAAACCCAAATTGGTCTACATGGACAAGTTCTGGCCTGGTTTAGATCTTATCTGTCGGAAAGATATCAGTTTGTCTCTGTGAATGGTTTGTCCTCTGACAAATCAATTGTAAATTTCGGTGTTCCTCAAGGTTCCGTTTTAGGACCACTATTGTTTTCACTATATATTTTACCTCTTGGGGATGTCATTCGAAAACATAATGTTAAATTTCACTGCTATGCGGACGACACACAGCTGTACATTTCAATGAAACATGGTGAAGCCCCAAAATTGCCCTCGCTAGAAGCCTGTGTTTCAGACATAAAGAAGTGGATGGCTGCAAACTTTCTACTTTTAAACTCGGACAAAACAGAGATGCTTGTTCTAGGTCCCAAGAAACAAAGAGATCTTCTGTTGAATCTGACAATTAATCTGGATGGTTGTACAGTCGTCTCAAATAAAACTGTGAAGGACCTCGGCGTTACTCTGGACCCTGATCTCTCTTTTGAAGAACATATCAAGACTGTTTCAAGGACAGCTTTTTTCCATCTACGTAACATTGCAAAAATCAGAAATGTTCTGTCCAAAAATGACGCAGAAAAATTAATCCATGCTTTTGTTACTTCTAGGCTGGACTACTGCAATGCTCTACTTTCCGGCTACCCGGATAAAGCACTAAATAAACTTCAGTTAGTGCTAAATACGGCTGCTAGAATCCTGACTAGAACCAACAAATTTGATCATATTACTCCAGTGCTAGCCTCCCTACACTGGCTTCCTGTTAAGGCAAGGGCTGATTTCAAGGTTTTACTGCTAACCTACAAAGCATTACATGGGCTTGCTCCTACCTATCTTTCCAATTTGGTCCTGCCGTACATACCTACACGTACGCTACGGTCACAAGACGCAGGCCTCCTAATTGTCCCTAGAATTTCTAAGCAAACGGCTGGAGGTAGGGCTTTCTCCTATAGAGCTCCATTTTTATGGAATGGTCTGCCTACCAATGTGAGAGACGCAGACTCAGTCTCAACCTTTAAGTCTTTACTGAAGACTTATCTCTTCAGTAGGTCCTATGATTAAGTATAGTCTGGCCCAGGAGTGTGAAGGTGAACGGAAAGGCTGGAGCAACGAACCGCCCTTGCTGTCTCTGCCTTGCCAAATCCCCTCTTTCCACTGGGATTCTCTGCCTCTAACCCTTTTACAGGGGCTGAGTCACTGGCCTACTGGTGTTCTTCCATGCCGTCCATGGGAGGGGTGCGTCACTTGAGTGGGTTGAGTCACTGACGTGGTCTTCCTGTCTGGGTTGGCGCCCCCCCCTTGGGTTGTGCCATGGCGGAGATCGTTGTGGGCTATACTCAGCCTTGTCTTAGGACGGTAAGTTGGTGGTTGGAGACATCCCTCTAGTGGTGTGGGGGCTGTGCTTTGGCAAAGTGGGTGGGGTTATATCCTGCCTGTTTGGCCCTGTCCGGGGGTATCATCGGATGGGGCCACAGTGTCTTCTGATCCCTCCTGTCTCAGCCTCCAGTATTTATGCTGCAGTAGTTTATGTGTCGGGGGGCTAGGGTCAGTCTGTTACATCTGGAGTATTTCTCTTGTCTTATCCGGTGTCCTGTGTGTATTTAAATATGCTCTCTCTAATTCTCTCTTTCTCTCTTTCTGTCTTTCTCTCGGAGGACCTGAGCCCTAGGACCATGCCTCAGGACTACCTGGTATGATGACTCCTTGCTGTCCCCAGTCCACCTGGCCGTGCTGCTGCTCCAGTTTCAACTGTTCTGCCTGCGGCTATGGAACCCTGACCTGTTCACCGGACGTGCTTGTTGCACCCTCGACAACTACTATGATTATTATTATTTGACCATGCTGGTCATTTATGAACATTTTAACATTTTAACATTTTGACCATGTTCTGTTATAATATCCACCCTGCACAGCCAGAAGAGGACTGGCCACCCCTCATAGCCTGGTTCCTCTCTAGGTTTCTTCCTAGGTTTTTGGCCTTTCTAGGGAGTTTTTCCTAGGGAGTTTTTCCTAGCCACCGTGCTTCTTTCACATGCTTTGCTTGCTGTTTGGGGTTTTAGGCTGGGTTTCTGTACAGCACTTTGAGAATATCAGCTGATGTACGAAGGGCTATATAAAAATAAATTTGATTTGAAATTTGAAATTTGAATGTGGAACTACAACCACGCTGCGCTTTGGTCCGCTCCTTTCGACAGCCGTGACAGAATAACCCACCATCAAAGGACAAAGCAGCGTGCCCAGGAGCAACAGAAATGGACCTGAGAAGACATTCTGGACGGGAAAGGACCTGGGAGGCAGGCTGGGGAGTATTGCCGCCCGAGGGAGGAGATGGAGGCAGCAAAAGCAGAGCGGCGTTATTATGAGGCACTGTACCAACCAAGAGGCAAGTGCTAGAGACATCCCCCAAAAAATGTTTTGGGGGGGCACACGGGGAGATTGGCAGTGTCAGGTTGGAGGCCTGAGCCAACACCCCGTGCTTACTGTGAGGGGCAAGTGATCGAGCAAGCACCATGTTATGCTGAGATACGCACTGTGTCGCCAGTGCGCAGCTACAGCCCGGTGCGCTCGGTGCAAGCTCCTCACAGGTGCCGTGCTAGAGTTGGCATTCAGCCAGGAAGGAGTATGCCTGCTCAGCGTTCCTGGTCTCCGGTGCGTCTTCTCGGTCCAGGTTATCCTGCGCCAGCTCTACGCACGGTACCCCCAGTTCGCCAACACAAACCTGTGCGACCTGTCACAACGCCTCGCGCTTGTCGGGCTACGGAGGTTATCCAGCCAGGACGGGTTGTGCCAGCCATAAGCTCCAGACCTCCAGTGCGCCTCCACGGCCCAGTATACCCTGTGCCTGTGCCTGCTCTGCGCACCCGGCCTCCAGCGACGTTCCCTAGTCCAGAACACTCAGCGACGTTCTCTAGTCCGGTGAGACCTATTCCAGCTCCACGAAAGAAGCCTCCAGTGATGATCCATGGCCTGGAGCCTCCAGTGATGATCCATGGCCTGGAGCCTCCAGTGATGATCCATGGCACAAAGCCTCCAGTGATGATCCATGGCGCAAAGCCTCCAGTGATGATCCATGGCGCGGAACCTGTAGCGATGATCCATGGCACGGAGCCTGCAGTGATGATCCATGGCGCGGAACATGTAGCGATGATCCATGGCGCGGAACCTGTAGCGATGATCCATGGTGCGGAACCTGTAGCGATGATCCATGGCATGGAGCCTGCAGTGATGATCCATGGCGTGGAGCCTGCAGTGATGATCCATGGCGCAAAGCCTCCAGTGATGATCCATGGCGCGGATCCTCCAGTGATGATCCATGGCGCAAAGCCTCCAGTGATGATCCATGGCACGGAGCCTGCAGCGACGGAGCCTGCAGAGATATCTAATGGTTTAAGTTAGGACTAGGGAGGGAAAGCTGATCCCAGATCAGTGTCTAGCTAGGGTGAAATACATCTATCTGGACTGGAGGACCATGCCTCTGAAACTTAGCCTGGTCCATTAGTGTCCTTGTCAAGCCAAACATGACGATCCCATAAGGTGCGGAGACGCACACGGCCACCAGGGCCCTGGTCACTAGTACTTCACTATATAGGGAATAGGGCTCTGGTCACTAGTACTTCACTATAAAGGGAATAGGACCCTGGTCTAAAGTAGTTCACTATATAGGGAATAGGGCCTTGGTCACTAGTAGTTCACTATATAGGGAATAGGGCTCTGGTCACTAGTAGTTCACTATATAGGGAAGGGGCTCTGGTCACTAGTAGTGCACTATATAGGGAATAGGGCCCTGGTCACTAGTAGTTCACTATATAGGGAATAGGGCTCTGGTCACTAGTAGTTCACTATATAGGGAATAGGGCTCTGGTCACTAGTAGTTCACTATATAGGGAATAGGGCTCTGGTCACTAGTAGTTCACTATATAGGGAATAGGGCCCTGGTCACTAGTAGTTCACTATATAGGGAATAGGGCCCTGGTCACTAGTAGTTCACTATATAGGGAATAGGGCTCTGGTCACTAGTAGTTCACTATATAGGGAATAGGGCCCTGGTCACTAGTAGTTCACTATATAGGGAATAGGGCTCTGGTCACTAGTAGTTCACTATATAGGGAATAGGGCTCTGGTCACTAGTAGTGCACTATATAGGGAATAGGGCTCTGGTCACTAGTAGTTCACTATATAGGGAATAGGGCTCTGGTCACTAGTAGTTCACTATATAGGGAATAGGGCCCTGGTCACTAGTAGTTCACTATATAGGGAATAGGGCTCTGGTCACTAGTAGTTCACTATATAGGGAATAGGGCTCTGGTCTAAAGTAGTTCACTATATAGGGAATAGGGCCCTGGTCACTAGTAGTTCACTATATAGGGAATAGGGCTCTGGTCACTAGTAGTTCACTATATAGGGAATAGGGCTCTGGTCACTAGTAGTTCACCATATAGGGAATAGGGCTGGTCACCAGTAGTTCACTATATAGGGAATAGGGCTCTGGTCACTAATAGTTCACTATATAGGGAATAGGACTCTGGTCTAAAGTAGTTCACTATATAGGGAATAGGGCTCTGGTCTAAAGTAGTTCACTATATAGGGAATAGGGCTCTGGTCTAAAGTAGTTCACTATATAGGGAATAGGGCCCTGGTCACTAGTAGTTCACTATATAGGGATTAGGGCTCTGGTCACTAGTAGTTCACTATATAGGGAATAGGGCTCTGGTCACTAGTAGTTGACTATATAGGGAACAGGGCTGGTCACCAGTAGTTCACTATATAGGGAATAGGTCTCTGGTCACTAATAGTTCACTATATAGGGAATAGGACTCTGGTCTAAAGTAGTTCACTATATAGGGAATAGGGCTCTGGTCTAAAGTAGTTCACTATATAGGGATTAGGGCTCTGGTCACTAGTAGTTCACTAAATAGGGAATATGGCTCTGGTCACTAGTAGTTCACTATATAGGGAATAGGGCTCTGGTCACTAGTAGTTCACTATATAGGGAATAGGGCTCTGGTCACTAGTAGTTCACTATATAGGGAATAGGGCTCTGGTCACTAGTAGTTCACTATATAGGGAATATGGCTCTGGTCACTAGTAGTTCACTATATAGGGAATAGGGCTCTGGTCTAAAGTAGTTCACTATATAGGGAATAGGGCTCTGGTCACTAGTAGTTCACTATATAGGGAATAGGGCTCTGGTCTAAAGTAGTTCACTATATAGGGAATAGGGCCCTGGTCACTAGTAGTTCACTATATAGGGAATAGGGCTCTGGTCACTAGTAGTTCACTATATAGGGAATAGGGCTCTGGTCACTAGTAGTTCACTATATAGGGAATAGGGCTGGTCACCAGTAGTTCACTATATAGGGAATAGGGCTCTGGTCACCAATAGTTCACTATATAGGGAATAGGACTCTGGTCTAAAGTAGTTCACTATATAGGGAATAGGGCTCTGGTCTAAAGTAGTTCACTATATAGGGAATAGGGCTCTGGTCTAAAGTAGTTCATTATATAGGGAATAGGGCCCTGGTCACTAGTAGTTCACTATATAGGGAATAGGGCTCTGGTCACTAGTAGTTCACTATATAGGGAATAGGGCTCTGGTCACTAGTAGTTCACTATATAGGGAATAGGGCTGGTCACCAGTAGTTCACTATATAGGGAATAGGTCTCTGGTCACTAATAGTTCACTATATAGGGAATAGGACTCTGGTCTAAAGTAGTTCACTATATAGGGAATAGGGCTCTGGTCTAAAGTAGTTCACTATATAGGGATTAGGGCTCTGGTCACTAGTAGTTCACTAAATAGGGAATATGGCTCTGGTCACTAGTAGTTCACTATATAGGGAATAGGGCTCTGGTCACTAGTAGTTCACTATATAGGGAATAGGGCTCTGGTCACTAGTAGTTCACTATATAGGGAATAGGGCTCTGGTCACTAGTACTTCACTATATAGGGAATAGGGCTCTGGTCACTAGTAGTTCACTATATAGGGAATAGGGCTCTGGTCTAAAGTAGTTCACTATATAGGGAATAGGGCTCTGGTCACTAGTAGTTCACTATATAGGGAATAGGGCTCTGGTCTAAAGTAGTTCACTATATAGGGAATAGGGCCCTGGTCACTAGTAGTTCACTATATAGGGAATAGGGCTCTGGTCACTAGTAGTTCACTATATAGGGAATAGGGCTCTGGTCACTAGTAGTTCACTATATAGGGAATAGGGCTGGTCACCAGTAGTTCACTATATAGGGAATAGGTCTCTGGTCACTAATAGTTCACTATATAGGGAATAGGACTCTGGTCTAAAGTAGTTCACTATATAGGGAATAGGGCTCTGGTCTAAAGTAGTTCACTATATAGGGAATAGGGCTCTGGTCACTAGTAGTTCACTAAATAGGGAATAGGGCTCTGGTCACTAGTAGTTCACTATATAGGGAATAGGGCTCTGGTCACTAGTAGTTCACTATATAGGGAATAGGGCTCTGGTCACTAGTAGTTCACTATATAGGGAATAGGGCTCTGGTCACTAGTAGTTCACTATATAGGGAATAGGGCTCTGGTCACTAGTAGTTCACTATATAGGGAATAGGGCTCTGGTCTAAAGTAGTTTACTATATAGGGAATAGGGCTCTGGTCTAAAGTAGTTCACTATATAGGGAATAGGGCCCTGGTCACTAGTAGTTCACTATATAGGGAATAGGGCTCTGGTCACTAGTAGTTCACTATATAGGGAATAGGGCTCTGGTCACTAGTAGTTCACTATATAGGGAATAGGGCTGGTCACCAGTAGTTCACTATATAGGGAATAGGGCTCTGGTCACTAATAGTTCACTATATAGGGAATAGGACTCTGGTCTAAAGTAGTTCACTATATAGGGAATAGGGCTCTGGTCTAAAGTAGTTCACTATATAGGGAATAGGGCTCTGGTCTAAAGTAGTTCACTATATAGGGAATAGGGCTCTGGTCACTAGTAGTTCACTAAATAGGGAATAGGGCTCTGGTCACTAGTAGTTCACTATATAGGGAATAGGGCTCTGGTCACTAGTAGTTCACTATATAGGGAATAGGGCTCTGGTCACTAGTAGTTCACTATATAGGGAATAGAGCTCTGGGCACTAGTAGTTCACTATATAGGGAATTGGGCTCTGGTCACTAGTAGTTCACTATATAGGGAATTGGGCTCTGGTCACTAGTAGTTCACTATATAGGGAATAGGACCCTCCTCACTAGTAGTTCACTATATAGGGAATAGGTCCCTGGTCTAAAGTAGTTCACTATATAGGGAATAGGGCTCTGGTCACTAGAAGTTCACTATATAGGGAATAGGGCTCTGGTCCCTAGTAGTTCACTATATAGGGAATAGGGCTCTGGTCACTAGTAGTTCACTATATAGGGAATAGGACCCTGGTCACTAGTAGTTCACTATATAGGGAATAGGGCTCTGGTCACTAGTAGTTCACTATATAGGGAATAGGGCTCTGGTCACTAGTAGTTCACTATATAGGGAATAGGGCTCTGGTCTAAAGTAGTTTACTATATAGGGAATAGGGCTCTGGTCTAAAGTAGTTCACTATATAGGGAATAGGGCCCTGGTCACTAGTAGTTCACTATATAGGGAATAGGGCTCTGGTCACTAGTAGTTCACTATATAGGGAATAGGGCTCTGGTCACTAGTAGTTCACTATATAGGGAATAGGGCTGGTCACCAGTAGTTCACTATATAGGGAATAGGGCTCTGGTCACTAATAGTTCACTATAGAGGGAATAGGACTCTGGTCTAAAGTAGTTCACTATATAGGGAATAGGGCTCTGGTCTAAAGTAGTGCACTATATAGGGAATAGGACCCTGGTCACTAGTAGTTCACTATATAGGGAATAGGGCTCTGGTCACTAGTAGTTCACTATTTAAGGAATAGGGTGCCATTTTGTTGGCTGCCTTTATCAAACTCTCCTGGCAACCCTGAGATTAAAATAGGCTGGGCTATACCGCCACCTAGTGTGTGACTCGTAAATACATCTGGCGGTACCTGTCTCCTCAGACCAATCATCTCCACAGACCAAACATCTCCTCAGACCCTCAGACCAAACATGTCCTCAGACCCTCAGACCAAACATCTCCACAGACCAATCATCTCCACAGACCAAACATCTCCTCAGACCAAACATCTCCACAGACCAATCATCTCCACAGACCAAACATGTCCTCAGACCCTCAGACCAAACATGTCCTCAGACCCTCACACCAAACATCTCCTAAGACCAATCATTTCCACAGACCAAACATCTCCTCCGACCCTCAGACCAAACATGTCCTCAGACCCTCAAACCAATCATCTCCTCAGACCAATGATCTCCTCAGACCAATCATCTCCACAGACCAATCATCTCCACAGACCAATCCTCTTCACAGACCAATCATCTCCACAGACCAATCATCTCCACAGACCAATCCTCTCCACAGACCAATCATCTCCACAGACCAATCATCTCCTCAGACCAATCATCTCCTCAGACCAATCATCTCCTCAGACCAAACATCTCCACAGACCAAACATCTCCACAGACCAATCATCTCCTCAGACCAAACATCTCCACAGACCAAACATCTCCTCAGACCAAAGGTTTGACTAATAAATACACCCCTTGGATACAGGCAACCATCTCCTCCAGCATCGGCTTTACCCCACAATTAACAGGAACAAACTCCTCAGAGAAGCCCAAGGGGCCCTGGTCAAAAGAAGTTCAATATATAGGGAATCGGTTCCTGGTCTAAAGTAGTGCACTATATAGGGAATAGGGCCCTGGTCTAAAGTAGTTCACTATATAGGGAATAGGGCTCTGGTCACTAGAAGTTCACTATATAGGGCTCTGGTCACTAGTAGTTCACTATATAGGGAATAGGGCTCTGGTCACTAGTAGTGCACTATATAGGGAATAGGGCTGGTCACTAGGTGTTCACTATATAGGGAATAGGGCTCTGGTCTAAAGTAGTTCACTATATAGGGAATAGGGCTCTGGTCACTAGGTGTTCACTATATAGAGAATAGGGCTCTGGTCTAAAGTAGTTCACTATATAGGGAATAGGGCTCTGGTCACTAGTAGTTCACTATATAGGGAATAGGGCTCTGGTCACTAGTAGTTCACTATATAGGGAATAGGGCTCTGGTCACTATTAGTTCACTATATAAGGAATAGGTTCCTGGTCTAAAGTAGTTCACTATATAGTTCCTATGTCAGTGTGTGTGTGTGTGTGTCTCCGGATGTATGTGTGTGTGTTTGTCTGCCTCAGTGTGTGTGTTTGTCTCAGTGTCTCTGTCTCTGTCTCAGTGTGTGTGTGTGTCTCAGATTGTGTGTGTCTCAGTGTGTGTGTGTGTGTCTGTCTCAGTGTGTGTGTGTGTGTGTGTGTGTGTGTGTGTGTGTGTGTGTGTGTGTGTGTGTGTGTGTGTGTGTGTGTGTGTGTGTGTGTGTGTGTGTGTGTGTGTGTGTGTGTCTCAGTGTGTGTGTGTGTCTCAGTGTGTGTGTGTGTGTGTGTGTCTCAGTGTGTGTGTGTGTGTGTGTCTCAGTGTGTGTGTTTGTCTCAGTGTGTGTGTGTCTGTGTCTCAGTGTGTGTGTGTCTGTGTCTCAGTGTGTGTGTGTGTCTCAGTGTGTGTGAGTGTGTGTCAGATTGTGTGTGTGTGTGTCTGTCTCAGTGTGTGTGTGTGTGTGTGTGTGTGTGTGTGTGTGTGTGTGTGTGTGTGTGTGTGTGTGTGTGTGTGTGTGTGTGGTGTGTGTGTGTGTGTCAGTGTGTGTGTCTCAGATTGTGTGTGTGTCTGTCTCTGTGTGTGTGTGTGTGTGTGTGTGTCTGTCTCTGTGTGTGTGTGTGTGTGTGTGTGTGTGTGTGTGTGTGTGTGTGTGTGTGTGTGTGTGTGTGTGTGTGTGTGTGTGTGTGTGTGTGTGTGTCTCATTGTGTGTGTGTGTGTCTCATTGTGTGTGTGTGTGTGTGTGTGTGTGTGTGTGTGTGTGTGTGTGTGTGTGTCTGTCTCTGTGTGTGTGTGTGTTTCAGTGTGTGTGTGTGTGTGTGTGTGTGTGTGTGTGTGTGTGTGTGTGTGTGTGTGTGTGTGTGTGTGTGTCTCAGTGTGTGTGTGTGTGTGTGTGTCTCAGTGTGTGTGTGTGTGTGTGTGTCTCAGTGTGTGTGTGTGTGTGTGTGTGTCTCAGTGTGTGTGTGTGTCTCAGTTTGTGTGTGTGTGTTTCAGTGTGTGTGTGTGTGTGGGTGTGTGTGTGTCTCTGTGTGTGTGTGTGTGTGTGTGTGTGTGTGTGTGTGTGTGTGTGTGTGTGTGTGTGTGTGTGTCTGTCTGTCTCAGTGTGTGTGTGTGTGTGTCTGTCTGTCTCAGTGTGTGTGTGTGTCTGTCTGTCTCAGTGTGTGTGTGTGTGTGTGTCTGTCTCAGTGTGTGAGTGTGTGTGTGTGTTTCTCAGTGTGTGTGTGTGTTTCTCAGTGTGTGTGTGTGTGTGTGTGTCTCAGTGTGTGTGTGTGTCTCAGTGTGTATGAGTGTGTGTGTGTCTCAGTGTGTATGAGTGTGTGTGTGTGTCTCAGTGTGTGTGTCTCAGTGTGTGTGTCTCAGTGTGTGTGTGTGAGTCTCAGAGTGTGTGTGTGTGTGTGTGTGTGTGTCTGTCTCAGTGTGTGTATGTGTGTGTTTGTCTCAGTGTGTGTGTCTGTCTCAGTGTGTGTGTTGTCTGTCTAAGATGTGTGTGTGTGTGTCTCAGTTTGTGAGTGTGTCTGTTTCAGTGTGTGTGCTGTGTGTGTGTGTGTGTGTGTGTGTGTGTGTGTGTGTGTGTGTGTGTGTGTGTGTGTGTGTGTGTGTGTGTGTGTGTGCCTCAGTGTGTGTCTGTCTAAGATGTGTGTGTGTCTCAGTTTGTGTGTGTGTCTATGTCAGTGTGTTGTGTGTATGGTTTAGATAAGGGCTGGAGCAGGGTGTGTGTGTGTGTGTGTGTGTGTGTGTGTGTGTGTGTGTGTGTGTGTGGTTAGATAAGGGTTGGCGCAGGGTGTGTGTGTGTGTGTGTGTGTGTGTGGGGGGGGGGGGGGGGGCTTTATCTTTCTACCTCAGGCTGGACAGAACACGTGTGTCAACTAGCTGAAAGTGAGAGGAATTCCAAAACATGGGACAGAGGGGGAGAGAGGGGGAGACCCACACAGGCACATGCATGCACCACTCAGAGTCCTCTACAATGTGGGGTAACAGGATAACCAACCACTCAGTCCTCTACATTGTGGGGTAACAGGATAACCAACCACTCAGTCCTCTACAATGTGGGGTAACAGGATAACCAACCACTCAGTCCTCTACATTGTGGGGTAACAGGATAACCAACCACTCAGAGTCCTCTACATTGTGGAGTAACAGGATAACCAACCACTCAGTCCTCTACATTGTGGGGTAACAGAATAACCAACCACTCAGTCCTCTACATTGTGGGGTAACAGGATAACCAACCACTCAGAGTCCTCTACATTGTGGGGTAACAGGATAACCAACCACTCAGTCCTCTACATTGTGGGGTAACAGGATAACCAACCACTCAGTCCTCTACATTGTGGAGTAACAGGATAACCAACCACTCAGAGTCCTCTACATTGTGGGGTAACAGGATAACCAACCACTCAGTCCTCTACATTGTGGGGTAACAGAATAACCAACCACTCAGTCCTCTACATTGTGGGGTAACAGGATAACCAACCACTCAGAGTCCTCTACATTGTGGGGTAACAGGATAACCAACCACTCAGTCCTCTACATTGTGGGGTAACAGGATAACCAACCACTCAGTCCTCTACATTGTGGGGTAACAGGATAACCAACCACTCAGTCCTCTACATTGTGGAGTAACAGGATAACCAACCACTCAGAGTCCTCTACATTGTGGGGTAACAGAATAACCAACCACTCAGTCCTCTACATTGTGGGGTAACAGGATAACCAACCACTCAGAGTCCTCTACATTGTGGGGTAACAGAATAACCAACCACTCAGTCCTCTACATTGTGGGGTAACAGGATAACCAACCACTCAGAGTCCTCTACAATGTGGGGTAACAGGATAACCAACCACTCAGTCCTCTACATTGTGGGGTAACAGCATAACCAACCACTCAGAGTCCTCTACATTGTGGGGTAACAGGATAACCAACCACTCAGTCCTCTACATTGTGGGGTAACAGCATAACCAACCACTCAGTCCTCTACATTGTGGGGTAAGAGGGACAGCTGGGTACATTCATACCATATAGATGATATACCTAGCTGGTAGATAGAAAGCTGCTGGTCTCTGATCCCATCTATCATTTTCTGCCGTTGTACCCTTGAGCAAGGCACTGAATCCCCTACCATCCAGGAGCTCTGCACTGCAGCTGACCCTGTGCCTCTGAGCATGTGGACTGGACAGCTGGGGTGTCGGGACAGACA
>NC_138298.1:39487500-39505000 GCF_965601325.2 Salmo salar
AATCATAACAAAGCAAGGCTCAGTTTTTTGGGGGGCTATCGCTTGGATTGTGTTCTACACAGATCTTTCTCTCGACCCCCCCCCCCCTCTCTCTCTCTAGATCTATTTCTCTCCCTACGCAGTGGTTTCCCCATCGTCTTGACTGGCTGACTATAGGGGAAACATAAAGCCTTGTGTTAAATTGTAGCCTACCTACTTGTTAATCATTGTAACTCTGGTCACATAAAATACAGCACTATCCAGGCCTAATCGATACAACGATCGGGTTTGAGTTTCGCAGCATCGATAATAACGATTATCGATTAGGCTATATCACTGTTTGATATTGGATTCGTGTTTCTAATGACTATCTGAACGGAAAAAGGTTGATATGGCGGGAGGCTACTGTAGTAGTAACAGCAGATCAATGGTTAGGTTGATATGACGGTAGACTAGTAGCAACAGATCAATGGATAGGTTGATATGACGGTAGGCTAGTAGCAACAGATCAATGGATAGGTTGATATGACGGTAGACTAGTAGCAACAGATCAATGGTTAGGTTGATATGACGGTAAACTAGTAGCAACAGATCAATGGATAGGTTGATATGACGGTAGGCTAGTAACAACATATCAATGGATAGGTTGATATGACGGTAGGCTAGTAGCAACAGATCAATGGATAGGTTGATATGACGGTAGGCTAGTAGCAACAGATCAATGGATAGGTTGATATGACGGTAGGCTAGTAGCAACATATCAATGGATGGGTTGATATGACGGTAGGCTAGTAGCAACATATCAATGGATAGGTTGATATGACGGTAGGCTAGTAGCAACAGCAGATCGTTTTCGTAGTATAGGCGACACAGTCCTGAAATATCCTGTAGCAACCTGCTTCCAGCTCCATTACCTGATAGAACAGGCTATCGACTTGATACATTAGCGATATTTTGCATACGGCTTTCAATGGATCTTCTGCCTGCTTTAGCGGTTCAAATGTGTGTAGTCTGTGTGTCACGTTATTTGACGCAGATATATTAATGCCAGTGCATCGCCATCCTGCCAAAGAGAAGGGGACCCACTCCGTGTGTTTCCCCAGACGGAGACCGGGAGCTCTGGGTCTTTCTCGGGCCTGGGTAAAGCGGCCAAATCGCACACAGTGTACCCCCAAGTGTGTACCATCGACATGGGGAAGGTGCACAACTCAAGCCGCAGGCCTGAGGACTACAGCACAACATACCGGACTAATACCACAAGTGGTCGATTGATGCCGTCCTGTCTGGCTGTCTTTTTATCGTCAGGTTTGATTGAAGAGAGAAAGGTAGATGTGTGTTTTTCCTGTTTGGACCCCCTCAAATACAACTCTGGAACTCGAAACCAGTTCCAATGCTTTTAATTTTTTTTATATATTATGTCCCCCTCTAATCAGGGACTGGTTTTAGACCTGGGACACCAGGTGGGTGAAATGAATGATCTGGTAGAACAGAACCAGCAGGGTCCGGACCTCGGGTTATCCAAAGTCGGTGCACATTTCGTTTTTGTTGCCCCAGCACTACACAGCGGATTGAAATAGTTAACTAATCATCAAGCTTTGATACTTTGAATCCGCTGTGTAGTGTTAGGGGGGGAAACCGTGCACGGACCTTGGGAAACGCTCTCGTAGGGTAAGAGGTGAATATCCCCTGTTGTGGAGGAATGGTTATAAGATAGACAGAGAGGATGTCGGTAGTTTGTTGTCAGTACAGCGGTGAGGAGAGAAGGGACTCAGCTACACTGTATCTTCTGTTGGGGGGGGAGAAAAGTGTTACATTTAATGAATATGGTTTCTTATCACGCGTGCGGCATGGCTTGATGATTGTTAACGACAGATCTTCATAGAGAGAAGTGCAACAATGTAAAACAACATTAGGACAGCGGACGTCAGAATGAGGTACACGTCTAATAATCTTTGATTGGACCAACGTACGTGTGTGTAGCTTCCTGGGATATATGTGTATCATCATAATACACAGAATTCTATTAAGTTACGCTCTGCAAGCCGGAATACAGAACATTCATGCTATCTTTAACTAGTCAACGTCAATACGCAACCCACACCAACGTCACAATCTGAAGTCAAAGATCTTGTTGCGTTCACACAGGCCCTGCTAAACATATCTATTGTAATGTAGCCTCGTGTTATAAACCCTTTACTCTCCTGGGAATTGGCCTAATATGGATAGAGCTAAATTGAAATGTTTTTTAGTTTTTTTTAACAGAATAAATGTGAATAAGCATAAACATGGTAGCAGTAGAAAGGGAACACTTTGGAGGTTATAGGAACATTATTAGGTTAAAGTTTAGGACACAACAGTTCACCTGACACATGACTGAATCCAAACATTACACTGTTGATTTGATGTGCATTTTACATTTACTGTACTTTTTCACCGCATATGTTGATAACGAAATCTGAAAAATACTTTGGATACATTCAGTAACATGAGAATATTCCTGGAAAATATGGGGTAAGTACAACATAAAACAAAACAATGGGAAAGGGGGGGATACCTAGTCAGTTGTACAACAATGCATTCAACTGAAATGTGTCTTCCACATTTAACCCAACCCCTCTGAATCAGAGAGGTGCGGAGGGCTGCCTTAATCAATGTCCACGTGAGTGAGAGGACTAAGTAGTGTTTCCAAGTGGCCTCACATCTCTCCAGACTGTGGGTTTGAGTGTTTTCAAGTGGACACACACCTCTCCAGACTGTGGGTTTGAGTGTTTCTAAGTGGACACACACCTCTCCAGACTGTGGGTTTGAGTGGACACACATCTCTCCAGACTGTGGGTTTGAGTGGACACACATCTCTCCAGACTGTGGGTTTGAGTGGACACACCTCTCCAGACTGTGGGTTTGAGTGTTTCTAAGTGGACACACACCTCTCCAGACTGTGGGTTTGAGTGGACACACATCTCTCCAGACTGTGGGTTTGAGTGGACACACATCTCTCCAGACTGTGGGTTTGAGTGGACACACATCTCTCCAGACTGTGGGTTTGAGTGGACACGCATCTCTCCAGACTGTGGGTTTGAGTGGACACACCTCTCCAGACTGTGGGTTTGAGTGTTTCTAAGTGGACACACACCTCTCCAGACTGTGGGTTTGAGTGTTTCTAAGTGGGGGGACACCTCTCCAGACTGTGGGTTTGAGTGTTTCTAAGTGGGGGGACACCTCTCCAGACTGTGGGTTTGAGTGTTTCTAAGTGGGGGGACACCTCTCCAGACTGTGGGTTTCAGTGAGAGGACTAACTAGTGTCTCCAAGTGGCCACACACTCTTTCAAAGTGTGCACGGTCCCTAAGCAATTTCAATGCACTTTTATGACTGGAAGAAGAGTGTTGAACTATAAGGTAAACATTTGGAGCTCTCCTAGCTGTGCCGTTCAGAAGCTAGCGTTGGCACCCTGGTAGTCGTTTCATTAGGAACACAACCCTGCATCTCCGCCATCACACAATTACTGTTGTTGTTTACTCAATACAGAAACGACCCCATTTCTAAATCCCAGTCTGGGTCAGGTGGGCCTGATTTTGAACGCATGTTCTCCTGCCAACATGACTAGCTAAGTTATTAAATACGATCTTACAGTGTTCGGCTTTCACAAGGTCATTCAGAGAAACGGATGGTAAGTTGTGTGCGTATAGGAAGAAGTCATGAGTGCATTCAGGTGCACTCAATAGACAAACAGGCCCGTTCTGTTCAGAACAACCCAGGATGTGATGTCGTGGACATTTGGACTCACGGGTGTTTGGCTTGAATGACATCAAAGCAGTATTTAATATAATCCTCAGTATCTCATTTCTCTCTCTGTGTGTGTATGTATATGTGGACACCCCTTCAAATTAGTAGATTCAGCTATTTCAGCCACACCCATTGCTGACAGATGTATAAAATCGAGCACACAGCCATGCAATCTCCATAGACAAACATTATAAGTAGAATGGCCTTACTTGAAGAGCTCAGTGACTTTCAACATGGCACCGTCATAGGATGCCACCTTTCCAACAAGTCAGTTTGTATTTCTGCCCTGCTAGAGCTGCCATGTTCAACTGTAAGTGCTGTTATGGTGAAGTGGAAACGTCTAGGAGCAACAACGGCTCAGCCTCGACGTGGTAGGCCACACAAGCTCACAGAACGGGACCATCGAGTGCTGTACCGCGTAAAAAATTGTCTGTCCTCGGTTGCAACACTCACTTCTGAGTTCCAAACTGCCTCTGGAAGCAACGTCAGCACAAGAACTGTTCGTCAGGAGCTTCATGAAATGGGTTTCCATGGCCGAGCTGCCGCACACAAGCCTAAGATCACCATGTGCAATGCCAAGCATTGGCTGGAGTGGTGTAAAGATATTGAACTGTGGAGCAGTGGAAACGCGTTCTCTGGAGTCATGAATCACGCTTCATCGTCTGGCAGTCCGACGGATGAATCTGGGTTTAGCGGATGCCAGGAGAACGCTACCTGCCACAATGCAGAGTGCCAACTGTAAAGTTTGGTGGAGGAGAAATAATGGTCTGGGGCTGTTATTCATGGTTCGGTCCTCTTAGTTCCTGTGAAGGGAAATCTTAATGCTACAGCATACAATGACATTCTAGACGATTCTGTGCTTCCAACTTTGTGGCAGCAGTTTGGGGAAGGTCCTTTCCTGTTTCATCATGACAATGCCCCCGTGTACAAAGTGAGGTCCATGCAGAAGTGGTTTGTCGAGATTGGTGTGGAAGAACTTGACTGGCATGCACATAGCCCTGACCTCAACCCCATCAAACAACTTTGGGATGAATTGTAATGCCGACTTCGAGCCAGGCCTAATCACCCAACATCAGTGGCAGATCTCACTACTGCTCTTGTGGCTGAATGGCAGCATGTCCCCGCAGCAATGTTCCAACATCTAGTGGAAATCCTTCCCAGAAGAGTGAAGGCTGTTACAGCACCAACTCCATATTAATGCTCATGATTTTGGAATGAGATCTTCAAAGAGCAGGTGTCCACATACTTTTGGTCATGTAGTGTATCTGGTTAGATGTTTTCTCCTTGTGTGAAACAGTCTCAGTAATGACCAAGGCTGCGGTCCAAACACTTAAAAGACACACCCTTGTCCACTTACCCTCACCTTATGCCCTTGGGGCCATCTTGGAAGGTGGTCCAAATGATTAGCCAATCAAGGGAAGTTTACAACGTAAACCCCTCAGGCCTCCTTGTTAGTCGAGTTTGCGAGTGTACATTTATGTTCACTCCGGGGCCTGAAACTCCCCAGAATTCAATTTGCGACGATTGTACATCCGCTAAGAAAAGTCTGCGAAAACTTAAAAACGACATCAATGGAGAAGTCAACATACACTTGGTTAAAAACAAATGCAAATAAGTTAGAAATTGTGCTACTAATGCACATGACAGCTCAAACACGTCTCGTTAAAAAGTAAATATGTTTTTGTTTATCTTTTGGAAATTGTAGAAATAAAACATTTTCGTTCTTCAGAAGTTCCAGCTAGGCAGGCTAACGTCAGTTAGCTAATTAATTTGCTAGCTATCCTACAGTAGGCGTAATGTTAATATAAGTAGATATGAAATCATAATTGACTGTAGCTCATATAAAGCACCCACAAGCCACCGGTGGCTGAAAACACAATCATCGCAGGATGAACGAGGGATGAATTTCCGGGCAAGAGCGGTCCATTTAAAAATCATTCCCTCGCCACTCGCCCTGCAAGTGTATACTCATCAGACGTCATCAGAAGTGTCCACTTAGTTTGAGGGTTGAGGGGATAGGGTGTGTCTTTTTTAAAAGTGTTTTGACCACAGACCAAGTCTATGAGCGTCATATCTGGTTAGATGTTTTCTCCTTCTGATGAAACAGTCTCAGTAAAGACCAAGTCTATGAGCATCACATCTGGTTAGATGTTTTCTCCTTCTGATGAAACAGTCTCAGTAAAGACCAAGTCTATGAGCATCATATCTGGTTAGATGTTTTCTCCTTCTGATGAAACAGTCTCAGTAAAGACCAAGTCTATGAGCATCATATCTGGTTAGATGTCCTCTCCTTCTGATGAAACAGTCTCAGTAAAGACCAAGTCTATGAGCATCACATCTGGTTAGATGTTTTCTCCTTCTGATGAAACAGTCTCAGTAAAGACCAAGTCTATGAGCATCACATCTGGTTAGATGTTTTCTCCTTCTGTGAAACAGTCTCAGTAAAGACCAAGTCTATGAGCATCATATCTAGTTAGATGTTTTCTCCTTCTGTGAAACAGTCTCAGTAAAGACCAAGTCTATGAGCATCATATCTGGTTAGATGTTTTCTCCTTCTGTGAAACAGTCTCAGTAAAGACCAAGTCTATGAGCATCATATCTGGTTAGATGTCCTCTCCTTCTGATGAAACAGGAAGATTCTTGACTGACTCACAATCAACCGCATGGTAGGTTCCCATCACAAGGGCATGTCTCTGAAATCGCACCCTATTCCCTATATAGTGCGGTACTTCTGACCAGAGTTGGCACCCTATTCCCTATGTAGTGCACTACTTTTGACCAGGGACCCTGCTCTATAAAGGACATAGGGTGCCATTTTAGGACGCTGGCGAGTCAGTCGACCACATTGGTTCTCTCACAAGGTGCTAAGGGTGTGCCCGGTCCGTTGGGTGGGTAGTGCACTGACAGTTTCAACAATAACAACCCGCACCGTCAAGGGGAAGTGGTTTCAGGGCTGTACAGATGTTCTCAGCTTTGAGATAACGGGTTATTTCCCATATGGTACTAGGCTTGGGGCCGCTATCCAGATTGTCATACTGACCTTTTGCCATACCGGGGATGTTGGGTAGTATTGCCACTGTTTGTAATTAAAGCGTTGCTCTGCCTTTAACAACACTATCAACAAGGCAGGTCCTACAGGCCCTAGATTTGTCACATCTGGACTACTGTTCAGTCGTGTGGTCAGGTGCCATAAAGAGGGACTGACTCAGAACAGGGCAGCACGGCTGGCTCAGAACAGGGCTCAGAACAGGGCTCAGAACAGGGCTCAGAACAGGGCTCAGAACAGGGCGGCGCGGCTGGCTCAGAACAGGGCAGCAGGGCTGGCTCAGAACAGGGCAGCAGGGCTGGCTCAGAACAGGGCTCAGAACAGGGCTCAGAACAGGGCTCAGAACAGGGCGGCGCGGCTGGCTCAGAACAGGGCAGCAGGGCTGGCTCAGAACAGGGCAGCAGGGCTGGCTCAGAACAGGGCTCAGAACAGGGCTCAGAACAGGGCGGCGCGGCTGGCTCAGAACAGGGCGGCGCGGATGGCTCTTTATAAGTACATGGAGAGCAACATTAATGACATGCATGTCAATCTCTCCTGGCTCACAGTGTAGGAGAGACTGACTTCATGTTTGGACCCCAGGAAAGGGGAAAGGGGGATACCTAGTCAGTTGTCCAACTGAAATGTCTCTTCCGTATTTAACTAATGGGGATCCATAATAAACCCCAGGAGTGTAGCTGCTGCCTTGGCAGGAACTAATGGGGATCCATAATAAACCCCAGGAAGTGTAGCTGCTGCCTTGGCAGGAACTAATGAGGATCCATATAAACCCCAGGAAGAGTAGCTGCTGCCTTGGCAGGAACTAATGGGGATCCATAATAAACCCCAGGAAGTGTAGCTGCTGCCTTGGCAGGAACTAATGGGGATCCATAATAAACCCCAGGAAGAGTAGCTGCTGCCTTGGCAGGAACAAATGGGGATCCATAATAAAACCCAGGAAGAGTAGCAGCTGTCTTGGCAGGAACTAATGGGGATCCATAATAAACCCCAGGAAGAGTAGCTGCTGCCTTGGCAGGAACAAATGGGGATCCATAATAAACCCCAGGAAGAGTAGCTGCTGCCTTAGCAACAGTAACTAATGGGGATTCATAATAAATACCATTACAAAACACAAGGGGTGCTGTTTTTGAATCCCCACTGAGGCTCTTTAATCCGAAGGTTAGTAATGCTAAATACATGGAAAATCCCATAGAGAATGCTAACCAAATGCTAACGAGCGCATTACGAACATTCTATAGTCTCTGACCTAAACTATACAAGTAACTCAAATTCTACTGGCAGTTTGCTGCACAAAACACAATGCTACGGGCAGTTTGCTGCACACACACAACACAATGCTACTGGCAGTTTGCTGCACACAACACAATGCTACGGGCAGTTTGCTGCACACAACACAATGCTACTGGCAGTTTGCTGCACACAACACAATGCTACTGGCAGTTTGCTGCACACAACACAATGCTACTGGCAGTTTGCTGCAAACAACACAATGCTACTGGCTGTTTGCTGCACACAACAAAACACAATGCTACTGGCAGTTTGCTGCAAACAACACAATGCTACTGGCAGTTTGCTGCACACAACACAATGCTACTGGCAGTTTGCTGCACACAACACAATGCTACTGGCAGTTTGCTGCACACAACACAATGCTACTGGCAGTTTGCTGCACACAACACAATGCTACTGGCAGTTTGCTGCACACAACACAATGCTACTGGCAGTTTGCTGCACACAACACAATGCTACTGGCAGTTTGCTGCACACAACAAAACACAATGCTACTGGCAGTTTGCTGCCCACAAAACACAATGCTACTGGCAGTTTGCTGCCCACAAAACACAATGCTACTGGCAGTTTGCTGCACAAAACACAATTCTACTGGCAGTTTGCTGCACACAACAAAACACAATTCTACTGGCAGTTTGCTGCACACAACAACACACAATTCTACTGGCAGTTTGCTGCAAACAACACAATGGTACTGGCAGTTTGCTGCAAACAACACAATGGTACTGGCAGTTTGCTGCACACAACACAATGGTACTGGCAGTTTGCTGCACACAACACAATGCTACTGGCAGTTTGCTGCACACAACACAATTCTACTGGCAGTTTGCTGCACACAACACAATGCTACTGGCAGTTTGCTGCAAACAACACAATGCTACTGGCAGTTTGCTGCACACAACACAATGCTACTGGCAGTTTGCTACAAACAACACAATTCTACTGGCAGTTTGCTGCACACAACACAATGCTACTGGCAGTTTGCTGCACACAACACAATGCTACTGGCAGTTTGCTGCACACAACACAATGCTACTGGCAGTTTGCTTCACACAACACAATGCTACTGGCTGTTTGCTGCACACACACAACACAATGCTACTGGCTGTTTGCTGCACACACACAACATAATGCTACTGGCTGTTTGCTGCACACACACAACACAATGCTACTGGCAGTTTGCTGCACACACAACACAATGCTACTGGCAGTTTGCTGCACACAACACAATGCTACGGGCAGTTTGCTGCACACAACACAATGCTACTGGCAGTTTGCTGCACACAACACAATGCTACTGGCAGTTTGCTGCACACAACACAATGCTACTGGCAGTTTGCTTCACACAACACAATGCTACTGGCTGTTTGCTGCACACACACAACACAATGCTACTGGCTGTTTGCTGCACACACACAACACAATGCTACTGGCTGTTTGCTGCACACACACAACACAATGCTACTGGCAGTTTGCTGCACACACACAACACAATGCTACTGGCAGTTTGCTGCACACAACACAATGCTACGGGCAGTTTGCTGCACACAACACAATGCTACTGGCAGTTTGCTGCACACAACTCAATGCTACTGGCAGTTTGCTGCACAAAACACAATGCTACTATTCCATAAGGTAACTAGCTCACCAGGAGCGGGCTGTGACTCACAAGGCTACTGGTGAGCTAGTTACCTTTATGGAATTCACAACAAAAAATTGCAAGCTAGATAACTTAATAGT
This sequence comes from Salmo salar, assembly GCF_965601325.2. Classification (NCBI taxonomy): domain Eukaryota; kingdom Metazoa; phylum Chordata; class Actinopteri; order Salmoniformes; family Salmonidae; genus Salmo; species Salmo salar. The sequence goes on from NC_138298.1 coordinate 39,497,337, forward strand.
TAGCAGTTAACTGTCTAGAATGTGCTAAATGCTCTGCAGCTGTGCATTCGGTTTGCTAATTTAGTAACTAGTTAGCTTCTTCCAGTGGTTAGCCTCTTCCCAAATCAAGCTTCGCTTGGTAACAGCAGGGAGTCCCCTCCTGGATCAAGAGTATTACTGTCTCTTGTCGTCACTGTGTGCTTGTAAACAAAACATCACGTGACTGGGGACCACCGGGAAGCTTCACGATGAAACATGTGACAGGTGAAATGAAGAACACAATCTGCTTTATCTTCTAAGGTTTTGCACAAGTTGACTGCAGATATTTCATTAAATAGTAGCTAGACATATTCAAATAAATAAATAAATGTCCTGTGGCTTTTTCCAAATACCCCGGTATACGGTATACTGCCCAAGCCTATATGGCACCCTATTCTCTATATAGTGCATTACTTTTGACCAAAGTCCTATGGGCCCTGGTCAAAAGCAGTGCCCTACATAGGGTGCCATTTGGGACTCAACCATTGTCATGTATTGCCGCTTGTTTGACCTCAACTTGTAGTTCCTATGGTTCATTCTGGTTTCAATGGCCCGTATCAGCCTGCCTCCCTGCCTAAAAATAGTTCAAACGGCTTTCTATTGGTTTCTATTGTCTGAGGACCAGGATGTTGCTTTAGGGGACCTATCTGACGATTAGAGAAAAAAACACAGACAGACAGACACAGACAGACACAGACAGACACAGACAGACATCCTTGTAGGATCACTAGCTACAAGGGGTCTGTGTGTCTGCACATCTGGGTAGTACTTGGCAGTGGTGGAAAGTACTTTCAAGTATTTTTACTTAAGTATTTTTTTGTTGTTGGTATCTGTACTTTACTATTTATATTTTTGACAACTTTTACTTCACTACATTCATAAAGAAAATACTGTACTTTTTACTCTTTTTACATTTTCTGTGACACCCAAAAGTACTTGTTATATTTTGAGTGCTTTGCAGGACAGGAACATGGTCCAATTCACACACTTATCATCTCTACTGCCTCTGATCTGGTGGACACACTAAACAGAGAACATCCCTGGTCATCCCTACTGCCTCTGATCTGGAGGACTCACTAAACAGAGAACATCCCTGGTCATCCCTACTGCCTCTGATCTGGTGGACTCACTAAACAGAGAACATCCCTGGTCATCTCTACTGCCTCTGATCTGGAGGACTCACTAAACACACATGCTTCATTTGTAAATTATGACTGAGTGTAACTGTGCCCCTGGATATCTGTAAATTTAAAAACTTGTGTCTGGTTTGCTTATTATAAGGAATAAAACATTATTTATACTTTTGATACTCAAGTATATTTAAAACCAAATACTTTTAGACTTTTACTCAAGTAGTATTTTCCTGGTCACTTTTACTTTTGTCATTTTCTTATCTTTACTTTTACTCAAGTATGACATTTAGGTACTTTTTCACCACTGGTCATCAGACAGACTGGTGGTTCTCCTGTGACCCCCCTCAGGGAGACTAGTAGGGTCAGGGGTTATAGGTCATCAGACAGACTGGTGGTTCTCCTCTCCCCCCTTGGGAGGGGGCGCGGAGGGGGAGGGGTGTAGCGCTTGGAGGGGGGAGAGGGTGTAGCGCTTGGAGGGGGGAGAGGGTGTAGCGCTTGGAGGGGGGAGAGGGTGTAGCGCTTGGAGGGGGGAGAGGGTGTAGTGCTTGGAGGGGGGAGAGGGTGTAGTGCTTGGAGGGGGGAGAGGGTGTAGTGCTTGGAGGGGGGAGAGGGTGTAGTGCTTGGAGGGGGGAGGGGGTGTAGTGCTTGGAGGGGGGAGGGGGTGGGAGAGGGTGTAGTGCTTGGAGGGGGGAGAGGGTGTAGTGCTTGGAGGGGGGAGGGGGTGTAGTGCTTGGAGGGGGAGAGGGTATAGTGCTTGGAGGGGGAGAGGGTATAGTGCTTGGAGGGGGAGAGGGTATAGTGCTTGGAGGGGGAGAGGGTATAGTGCTTGGAGGGGGAGAGGGTATAGTGCTTGGAGGGGGAGAGGGTATAGTGCTTGGAGGGGGAGAGGGTATAGTGCTTGGAGGGGGAGAGGGTATAGTGCTTGGAGGGCGAGAGGGGTCTGGGTAGTGCTTGGAGGGCGAGAGGGGTCTGGGTAGTGCTTGGAGGGGGAGAGGGGTCTGGGTAGTGCTTGGAGGGGGAGAGGGGTCTGGGTAGTGCTTGGAGGGGGAGAGGGGTCTGGGTAGTGATTGGAGGGCGAGAGGGGTCTGGGTAGTGCTTGGAGGGCGAGAGGGGTCTGGGTAGTGCTTGGAGGGGGAGAGGGGTCTGGGTAGTGCTTGGAGGGGGAGAGGGGTCTGGGTAGTGCTTGGAGGGGGAGAGGGGTCTGGGTAGTGCTTGGAGGGGGAGAGGGGTCTGGGTAGTGCTTGGAGGGGGAGAGGGGTCTGGGTAGTGCTTGGAGGGGGAGAGGGGTCTGGGTAGTGCTCGGAGGGGGAGAGAGGTCTGGGTAGCGCTCGGAGGGGGAGAGGGGTCTGGGTAGCGCTTGGAGGGGGAGAGGGGTCTGGGTAGCGCTTGGAGGGGGAGAGGGGTCTGGGTAGCGCTTGGAGGGGGAGAGGGGTCTGGGTAGTGCTTGGAGGGGGAGAGGGGTCTGGGTAGTGCTTGGAGAGGGGTCTGGGTAGCGCGTGGAGGGGGAGAGAGGTCTGGGTAGCGCTTGGAGGGGGAGAGAGGTCTGGGTAGCGCTTGGAGGGGGAGAGAGGTCTGGGTAGCGCTTGGAGGGGGAGAGAGGTCTGGGTAGCGCTTGGAGGGGGAGAGGGGTCTGGGTAGCGCTTGGAGGGGGAGAGGGGTCTGGGTAGCGCTTGGAGGGGGAGAGGGGTCTGGGTAGCGCTTGGAGGGGGAGAGGGGTCTGGGTAGCGCTTGGAGGGGGAGAGGGGTCTGGGTAGCGCTTGGAGGGGGAGAGGGGTCTGGGTAGCGCTTGGAGGGGGAGAGGGGTCTGGGTAGCGCTTGGAGAGGGGTCTGGGTAGCGCTTGGAGGGGGAGAGGGGTCTGGGTAGTACTTGGAGATGTCTGTGTGTCTGCACAGCTGAGTGACGTTGTAAAACACTTCACAAAAAAAACCTACATTATTAGGCCTGTATCTGGATCTGAAAAAATAAGACTGCATCCCCCTATTCCCTTCCTATAGGCCCTGGTCTAAAGTAGTGCACTACATAGGGACTAGAGTAATTTGGGACACACACAAGCCATTTAAACACAGTACAGTATAATAACAGCATGCCAGATGGTTAATTTTACAAATAGACTCTAAAACATTTAATAAGCCAGCTGGCAGAGCCAACCTTGTGATGTTCACACAATGTTAAAATATGCCCATTTAGGCCGAGTCAGTCAAGATGCTAACCTAGCTGCATAGCCTAGCTGCTAATGCTACATACGCATCGCATGTGGTTGGAGCTAGCGGTAGCCGCTAATGCTACATACGCAACAGATGTGGTTGGAGTTAGTGGTAGCCGCTAATGCTAAATACACAACAGATGTGGTTGGAGCTAGCGGTAGCTGCTAACGCTACATACGCAACACATGCGTCACAGTTTCCCAGTCACAGCCCATTTTGTGGGTCTAATAACTGTAGGAAGGGAACCACATGAAGGGAGCTGTCACAAAGCAGTGTGTTTTACAGACGTCAGTCACAGGAAACACCCTACTGGACACACACACACACACGTTGACAACAAGTGTTAGCCAGCCTAAGACCGCAAGGCTAATAAATGCAGGCTAACACCATAGCCGTGGTCCTTTTCTATAGGTCATGCAAAGGAAATGTTTTAAATAGTGTTTCTTATTGGACAGGTCCAGGAAGTTCCCACCCTGTTTTTAGATGTTTTTTGTTCCTTTTGGTGCCTCTGGAACACAACCCAGTCACACAGTGGTATCTGAGGGAAGACTTCTGAGAAGGTGTCTAACCCGGGTCTCTCACGGGAGAAACCAACATCTTGACCGCTAGACCACACAGATTTTTGAAGTCGCAGGCAGAGCTATCACATCACGAGACCATGAGCCTGCCTCGGGGCTGCCACAGAGGCATATAGGAGCCTGCCTCGGGGCCACCACAGAGGCATATAGGAGCCTGCCTCGGGGCCACCACAGAGGCATATAGGAGCCTGCCTCGGGGCCACCACAGAGGCATATAGGAGCCTGCCTCGGGGCCACCACAGAGGCATATAGGAGCCTGCCTCGGGGCCACACCACAGAGGCATATAGGAGCCTGCCTCGGGGCCCACCACAGAGGCATATAGGAGCCTGCCTCGGGGCCCACCACAGAGGCATATAGGAGCCTGCCTCGGGGCCCACCACAGAGGCATATAGGAGCCTGCCTCGGGGCCCACCACAGAGGCATATAGGAGCCTGCCTCGGGGGCCACCACAGAGGCATATAGGAGCCTGCCTCGGGGGCCACCACAGAGGCATATAGGAGCCTGCCTCAGAACCAGGAGAGGAATGAAGGAGAGCAGAACCAGGAGAGGAATGAAAGGGGGATGAGAAGGTGGAGACAGAGGGGAGGAGGAACACTTGTGAAAGAGAAGGGGGAGAGATAAGCAGAGAGACCTTCAGGTTAGTGGTCTGTCTTTACATTGAGACCTATAGGTTAGTGGTCTGTATCCTTTACATTGAGACCTATAGGTTAGTGGTCTGTATCCTTTACATTGAGACCTATAGGTTAGTGGTCTGTATCCTTTACATTGAGACCTATAGGTTAGTGGTCTGTATCCTTTACATTGAGACCTATAGGTTAGTGGTCTGTATCCTTTACATTGAGACCTATAGGTTAGTGGTCTGTATCCTTTACATTGAGACCTATAGGTTAGTGGTCTGTATCCTTTACATTGAGACCTATAGGTTAGTGGTCTGTATCCTTTACATTGAGACCTATAGGTTAGTGGTCTGTATCCTTTACATTGAGACCTATAGGTTAGTGGTCTGTATCCTTTACATTGAGACCTATAGGTTAGTGGTCTGTATCCTTTACATTGAGACCTATAGGTTAGTGGTCTGTATCCTTTACATTGAGACCTATAGGTTAGTGGTCTGTATCCTTTACATTGAGACCTATAGGTCGGTGTTCTGGTTCGGAGGATGATAGTTTTTGGGCCAGAGACTGAACTGTTGTTGCAGGTGGCTAGTGGACTTCAAACAGTCGCATGAGACGAGTCACCAGTCCAAATAAATACAAGTCTGTTTGAACAAAGACACGACTGGAGTTAGTCATGCTTTATGAGGAATACACACATACAACCTCCTGTTCTCTCTGTGTCTCTCTCTGTCTCAGTGTCTCTCTCTGTCTCAGTGTCTCTCTCTGTCTCAGTGTCTCTCTCTGTCTCAGTGTCTCTCTCTGTCTCAGTGTCTCTCTCTGTCTCTGTGTCTCTCTCTGTCTCTGTGTCTCTCTCTGTCTCTGTGTCTCTCTCTGTCTCTGTGTCTCATCTCTCTGTCTCTCTCTCTCTCTCTCTCTCATCTCTCTGTCTCTCTCTCATCTCTCTGTCTCTCTCTCATCTCTCTGTCTCTCTCATCTCTGTCTCCTCTCTCTGTCTCTCTCGGTGTCTCCTCTCTCATCTGTCTTTCTCTGTCTTTCTCTGTCTTTCTCTGTCTTTCTCTGTCTTTCTCTGTCTTTCTCTGTCTGTCTGTCTGTCTGTCTGTCTGTCTGTCTGTCTGTCTGTCTCCCTAATTGATGAGTGTAACTATACAGATATACAGTACCTTAATCAAACGCAGGCCTGTGTTGACTATCAGACAGACTGATACTACTTCCTGATGTCTTGACTGGGCAGAAACAAGCCATTCATATCTCATAGGCTTTAGCTCTTTGAGAAGTGTGTGTGTGTGTGTGCTCGCACGTTTGCAGAAAATAGTATTTAGTAGTTTATTTGGAAAATATCTACTTTTCAAATACTCAAGGTAATATCGTTTATATTTAAACTAAAAGGCAACTAGTTTCTTTTGATATTCAAATACAGGTCTCAGAAAACCATATTTTCAACTATTTTGAATACCTCTCAGAAAACCAAATAATAACATTTTAAACTATTTTGAATACCTCTCAGAAAACCATATCATATTTTCAACTATTTTGAATACCTCTCAGAAAACCACATAATATTTTTAAAGTATTTTTAAATATATGCAAGTTATTTGAAAGAAAATAAAAGCATATGATTTGATGGCTGGTAAATGTTTTGAAGCAACAACTACAGAAGTGAGTTGAATCAGTGTAAAGCTCTGATGATCAGCACATGGAGGTTTAGGAGGGATTAGATATGAATCTTAATAACAAGCCTGTAATGAAACACATGAGGGACGTGGAACGACCTCAACGTGAGGTTAGACCTTTACAGCAGCGTCAACATGACTAATAAACAGGTGTTGATAATGAGGTTAGGCCTTTACAGCAGCGTCAACATGACTAATAAACAGGTGTTGATAATGAGGTTAGACCTTTACAGCAGCTTCAACATGACTAATAAACAGGTGTTGATAATGAGGTTAGACCTTTACAGCAGCGTCAACATGACTAATCAATAGGTGTTGATAATGAGGTTAGACCTTTACAGCAGCGTCAACATGACTAATAAACAGGTGTTGATAATGAGGTTAGACCTTTACAGCAGCGTCAACATGACTAATAAACAGGTGTTGATAATGAGGTTAGACCTTTACAGCAGCGTCAACATGACTAATAAACAGGTGTTGATAATGAGGTTAGACCTTTACAGCAGCGTCAACATGACTAATAAACAGGTGTTGATAATGAGGTTAGACCTTTACAGCAGCGTCAACATGACTAATCAATAGGTGTTGATAATGAGGTTAGACCTTTACAGCAGCGTCAACATGACTAATAAACAGGTGTTGATAATGAGGTTAGACCTTTACAGCAGCGTCAACATGACTAATAAACAGGTGTTGATAATGAGGTTAGACCTTTACAGCAGCGTCAACATGACTAATAAACAGGTGTTGATAATGAGGTTAGACCTTTACAGCAGCGTCAACATGACTAATCAATAGGTGTTGATAATGAGGTTAGACCTTTACAGCAGCGTCAACATGACTAATCAATAGGTGTTGATAATGAGGTTAGACCTTTACAGCAGCGTCAACATGACTAATCAATAGGTGTTGATAATGAGGGACGTGAGGTAATGCTGTAACACTGGACATCCTGGGAACACTGGGTTAACTGCCTTGTTCAGGGGATCACTGGGTTAACTGCCTTGTTCAGGGGAACACTGGGTTAACTGCCTTGTTCAGGGGAACAGTGGGTTAACTGCCTTGTTCAGGGGCAGAATGACAGATTTTTACCTTGTCAGCTCAGGGATTCAATCCAGCAACCTTTCAGTTACTGGACCAACGCTCTAACCACTAGGCTACCTGCCTCCCCTCTAACCACTAGGCTACCTGCCTCCCCTCTAACCACTAGGCTACCTGCCTCCCCTCTAACCACTAGGCTAGCTGCCTCCTCTAACCACTAGGCTAGCTGCCTCCTCTAACCACTAGGCTACCTGCCTCCTCTAACCACTAGGCTACCTGCCTCCTCTAACCACTAGGCTACCTGCCTCCTCTAACCACTAGGCTACCTGCCTCCTCTAACCACTAGGCTACCTGCCTCCTCTAACCACTAGGCTACCTGCCTCCTCTAACCACTAGGCTAC
>NC_138298.1:39510000-39520000 GCF_965601325.2 Salmo salar
CTGTCTCTCTCTCTCTGGCCCGCTCCTCGCTCTCTCGCTCTCTCTCTCTGGCCCGCTCCTCTCTCTCTCTCTCTCTCTCTCTCTCTCTGGCCCGCTCCTCTCTCTCTCGCTCTCTCTCTCTGGCCCGCTCCTCTCTCTGTCTCTCTCTCTGGCTGGCCCGCTCCTCTCTCTGTCTCTCTCTCTGGCTGGCCCGCTCCTCTATCTGTCTCTCTCTCTGGCTGGCCCGCTCCTCTCTCTGTCTCTCTCTCTGGCTGGCCCGCTCCTCTCTCTGTCTCTCTCTCTGGCTGGCCCGCTCCTCTCTCTGTCTCTCTCTCTGGCTGGCCCGCTCCTCTCTCTGTCTCTCTCTCTGGCTGGCCCGCTTCTCTCTCTGGCTGGCCCGCTCCTCTCTCTGTCTCTCTCTCTGGCTGGCCCGCTCCTCTCTCTGTCTCTCTCTCTCCCTGGCTGGCCTGCTACTTCTCTTTACTCTGTTGCCTGTAGAATATCGTAGTCTGTTCATTGATGACAGACCCTGTTTTAATGAAGTTGAGACATTGCAAGACAAGAAATTGCGAGATACCGCATTCCATTGTGAAATACAGCTTGTGATTGCTGATCGATAGACCTAGTGCACGGTTCTGTCTGTCTGGTGGCTGACCTGTCTATACTGATAGATAGACCTAGTGCACGGTTCTGTCTGTCTGGTGGCTGACCTGTCTATACTGATAGATAGACCTAGTGCACGGTTCTGTCTGTCTGGTGGCTGACCTGTCTAGACTGATAGATAGACCTAGTGCACGGTTCTGTCTGTCTGGTGGCTGACCTGCCTATACTGATAGATAGACCTAGTGCACGGTTCTGTCTGTCTGGTGGCTGACCTGTCTACTGATAGATAGACCTAGTGCACGGTTCTGTCTGTCTGGTGGCTGACCTGTCTATACTGATAGATAGACCTAGTACACGGTTCTGTCTGTCTGTCTGGTGGCTGACCTGTCTATACTGATAGATAGACCTAGTGCACGGTTCTGTCTGTCTGGTGGCTGACCTGTCTATACTGATAGATAGACCTAGTGCACGGTTCTGTCTGTCTGGTGGCTGACCTGTCTATACTGATAGATAGACCTAGTGCACGGTTCTGTCTGTCTGGTGGCTGACCTGCCTATACTGATAGATAGACCTAGTGCACGGTTCTGTCTGTCTGTCTGGTGGCTGACCTGTCTATACTGGTAGATAGACCTAGTGCACGGTTCTGTCTGTCTGTCTGGTGGCTGACCTGCCTATACTGATAGATAGACCTAGTGCACGGTTCTGTCTGTCTGTCTGGTGGCTGACCTGTCTATACTGGTAGATAGACCTAGTGCACGGTTCTGTCTGTCTGGTGGCTGACCTGTCTACTGATAGATAGACCTAGTGCACGGTTCTGTCTGTCTGGTGGCTGACCTGACTATACTGATAGATAGACCTAGTGCACGGTTCTGTCTGTCTGGTGGCTGACCTGTCTACTGATAGATAGACCTAGTGCACGGTTCTGTCTGTCTGGTGGCTGACCTGTCTATACTGATAGATAGACCTAGTACACGGTTCTGTCTGTCTGGTGGCTGACCTGTCTATACTGATAGATAGACCTAGTGCACGGTTCTGTCTGTCTGGTGGCTGACCTGTCTACTGATAGATAGACCTAGTACACGGTTCTGACTGTCTGTCTGGTGGCTGACCTGTCTACTGATAGATAGACCTAGTACATGGTTCTGTCTGTCTGTCTGGTGGCTGACCTGTCTATACTGATAGATAGACCTAGTGCACGGTTCTGTCTGTCTGGTGGCTGACCTGTCTATACTGATAGATAGACCTAGTGCACGGTTCTGTCTGTCTGGTGGCTGACCTGTCTATACTGATAGATAGACCTAGTGCACGGTTCTGTCTGTCTGGTGGCTGACCTGCCTATACTGATAGATAGACCTAGTGCACGGTTCTGTCTGTCTGGTGGCTGACCTGTCTATACTGATAGATAGACCTAGTGCACGGTTCTGTCTGTCTGGTGGCTGACCTGCCTATACTGATAGATAGACCTAGTGCACGGTTCTGTCTGTCTGGTGGCTGACCTGTCTAGACTGATAGATAGACCTAGTGCACGGTTCTGTCTGTCTGGTGGCTGACCTGTCTATACTGATAGATAGACCTAGTGCACGGTTCTGTCTGTCTGGTGGCTGACCTGTCTAGACTGATAGATAGACCTAGTGCACGGTTCTGTCTGTCTGTCTGGTGGCTGACCTGTCTATACTGATAGATAGACCTAGTGCACGGTTCTGTCTGTCTGGTGGCTGACCTGTCTAGACTGATAGATAGACCTAGTGCACGGTTCTGTCTGTCTGTCTGGTGGCTGACCTGTCTATACTGATAGATAGACCTAGTGCACGGTTCTGTCTGTCTGGTGGCTGACCTGTCTAGACTGATAGATAGACCTAGTGCACGGTTCTGTCTGTCTGGTGGCTGACCTGTCTATACTGATAGATAGACCTAGTGCACGGTTCTGTCTGTCTGTCTGGTGGCTGACCTGTCTATACTGATAGATAGACCTAGTGCACGGTTCTGTCTGTCTGTCTGGTGGCTGACCTGTCTATACTGATAGATAGACCTAGTGCACGGTTCTGTCTGTCTGTCTGTCTGGTGGCTGACCTGTCTATACTGATAGATAGACCTAGTGCACGGTTCTGTCTGTCTGGTGGCTGACCTGCCTATACTGATAGATAGACCTAGTGCACGGTTCTGTCTGTCTGGTGGCTGACCTGCCTATACTGATAGATAGACCTAGTGCACGGTTCTGTCTGTCTGGTGGCTGACCTGTCTAGACTGATAGATAGACCTAGTGCACGGTTCTGTCTGTCTGTCTGGTGGCTGACCTGTCTATACTGATAGATAGACCTAGTGCACGGTTCTGTCTGTCTGGTGGCTGACCTGTCTAGACTGATAGATAGACCTAGTGCACGGTTCTGTCTGTCTGTCTGGTGGCTGACCTGTCTATACTGATAGATAGACCTAGTACACGGTTCTGTCTGTCTGGTGGCTGACCTGTCTATACTGATAGATAGACCTAGTGCACGGTTCTGTCTGTCTGTCTGGTGGCTGACCTGTCTATACTGATAGATAGACCTAGTGCACGGTTCTGTCTGTCTGTCTGGTGGCTGACCTGCCTATACTGATAGATAGACCTAGTGCACGGTTCTGTCTGTCTGTCTGGTGTCTGACCTGTCTATACTGATAGATAGACCTAGTGCACGGTTCTGTCTGTCTGTCTGGTGGCTGACCTGCCTATACTGATAGATAGACCTAGTGCACGGTTCTGTCTGTCTGGTGGCTGACCTGTCTAGACTGATAGATAGACCTAGTGCACGGTTCTGTCTGTCTGTCTGGTGGCTGACCTGTCTACTGATAGATAGACCTAGTGCACGGTTCTGTCTGTCTGGTGGCTGACCTGACTATACTGATAGATAGACCTAGTGCACGGTTCTGTCTGTCTGGTGGCTGACCTGTCTACTGATAGATAGACCTAGTACATGGTTCTGTCTGTCTGTCTGGTGGCTGACCTGTCTATACTGATAGATAGACCTAGTGCACGGTTCTGTCTGTCTGGTGGCTGACCTGTCTATACTGATAGATAGACCTAGTGCACGGTTCTGTCTGTCTGGTGGCTGACCTGTCTATACTGATAGATAGACCTAGTGCACGGTTCTGTCTGTCTGGTGGCTGACCTGCCTATACTGATAGATAGACCTAGTGCACGGTTCTGTCTGTCTGGTGGCTGACCTGTCTATACTGATAGATAGACCTAGTGCACGGTTCTGTCTGTCTGGTGGCTGACCTGCCTATACTGATAGATAGACCTAGTGCACGGTTCTGTCTGTCTGGTGGCTGACCTGTCTAGACTGATAGATAGACCTAGTGCACGGTTCTGTCTGTCTGGTGGCTGACCTGTCTATACTGATAGATAGACCTAGTGCACGGTTCTGTCTGTCTGGTGGCTGACCTGTCTAGACTGATAGATAGACCTAGTGCACGGTTCTGTCTGTCTGTCTGGTGGCTGACCTGTCTATACTGATAGATAGACCTAGTGCACGGTTCTGTCTGTCTGGTGGCTGACCTGTCTAGACTGATAGATAGACCTAGTGCACGGTTCTGTCTGTCTGTCTGGTGGCTGACCTGTCTATACTGATAGATAGACCTAGTGCACGGTTCTGTCTGTCTGGTGGCTGACCTGTCTAGACTGATAGATAGACCTAGTGCACGGTTCTGTCTGTCTGGTGGCTGACCTGTCTATACTGATAGATAGACCTAGTGCACGGTTCTGTCTGTCTGTCTGGTGGCTGACCTGTCTATACTGATAGATAGACCTAGTGCACGGTTCTGTCTGTCTGTCTGGTGGCTGACCTGTCTATACTGATAGATAGACCTAGTGCACGGTTCTGTCTGTCTGTCTGTCTGGTGGCTGACCTGTCTATACTGATAGATAGACCTAGTGCACGGTTCTGTCTGTCTGGTGGCTGACCTGCCTATACTGATAGATAGACCTAGTGCACGGTTCTGTCTGTCTGGTGGCTGACCTGCCTATACTGATAGATAGACCTAGTGCACGGTTCTGTCTGTCTGGTGGCTGACCTGTCTAGACTGATAGATAGACCTAGTGCACGGTTCTGTCTGTCTGTCTGGTGGCTGACCTGTCTATACTGATAGATAGACCTAGTGCACGGTTCTGTCTGTCTGGTGGCTGACCTGTCTAGACTGATAGATAGACCTAGTGCACGGTTCTGTCTGTCTGTCTGGTGGCTGACCTGTCTATACTGATAGATAGACCTAGTACACGGTTCTGTCTGTCTGGTGGCTGACCTGTCTATACTGATAGATAGACCTAGTGCACGGTTCTGTCTGTCTGTCTGGTGGCTGACCTGTCTATACTGATAGATAGACCTAGTGCACGGTTCTGTCTGTCTGTCTGGTGGCTGACCTGCCTATACTGATAGATAGACCTAGTGCACGGTTCTGTCTGTCTGTCTGGTGTCTGACCTGTCTATACTGATAGATAGACCTAGTGCACGGTTCTGTCTGTCTGTCTGGTGGCTGACCTGCCTATACTGATAGATAGACCTAGTGCACGGTTCTGTCTGTCTGGTGGCTGACCTGTCTAGACTGATAGATAGACCTAGTGCACGGTTCTGTCTGTCTGTCTGGTGGCTGACCTGTCTATACTGATAGATAGACCTAGTACACGGTTCTGTCTGTCTGGTGGCTGACCTGTCTATACTGATAGATAGACCTAGTGCACGGTTCTGTCTGTCTGTCTGGTGGCTGACCTGTCTATACTGATAGATAGACCTAGTGCACGGTTCTGTCTGTCTGTCTGGTGTCTGACCTGTCTATACTGATAGATAGACCTAGTGCACGGTTCTGTCTGTCTGTCTGGTGGCTGACCTGCCTATACTGATAGATAGACCTAATCTCTCATCTCTCTCTCCCTCCTCCCCTCTTTCTGTCTTTCCTCTGGAGATCACATGATCTTAATTAGGAGAGACGTTTCTCGCTGTCTGTTCTGTCAAACTCAACGACTGAAAATATTGTCTTTCTGCACTCCCCATGACTAGAACTGGTCTAAGATCAGTGTTCTGAGAAGGCCTCAGTTGTTTTCTCTAACGTGGCTATGGACAACTAAAACTGGGTTGCTTGTGTTCATCCGTGCACACTGGATTCAGAACTGTTCTGTTATCAGTGCTTGTGTGGGCCCCTCTCGCTCTCTCTCGCTCTCTCTGGTACTTGTGTAGGCCTCTCTGTCTCTCTGTCTCTCTCTCTGTCTCTGTCTCTCTCTCTCTCTCTCTCTCTCTCTCTCTCTCTCTCTCTCTCTCTCTCTCTCTCTCTCTCTCTCTCTCTCTCTCTCTCTCTCTCTCTGGTGCTTGGATCAGTATCGTGATGTGTATAACAACAGGATCAATATCATGAATAACAACAGGATCAATATCATGTATAACAACAGGATCAATATCATGTATAACAACAGGATCAATATCATGTATAACAACAGGATCAATATCATGTATAACAACAGGATCAATATCATGTATAACAACAGGATCAATATCATGTATAACAACAGGATCAATATCATGTATAACAACAGGATCAATATCATGTATAACAACAGGATCAATATCATGTATAACAGGATCAATATCATGTATAACAACAGGATCAATATCATGTATAACAACAGGATCAATATCATGTATAACAACAGGATCAATATCATGTATAACAACAGGATCAATATCATGTATAACAACAGGATCAATATCATGTATAACAGGATCAATATCATGTATAACAGGATCAATATCATGTATAACAACAGGATCAATATCATGTATAACAACAGGATCAATATCATGTATAACAACAGGATCAATATCATGTATAATAACAGGATCAATATCATGTATAACAACAGGATCAATATCATGTATAACAACAGGATCAATATCATGTATAACAACAGGATCAATATCATGTATAACAACAGGATCAATATCATGTATAACAACAGGATCAATATCATGTACAACAACAGGATCAATATCATGTATAACAACAGGATCAATATCATGTATAACAACAGGATCAATATCATGTATAACAACAGGATCAATATCATGTATAACAACAGGATCAATATCATGAATAACAACAGGATCAATATCATGTATAACAACAGGATCAATATCATGTATAACAACAGGATCAATATCATGTATAACAACAGGATCAATATCATGTATAACAACAGGATCAATATCATGTATAACAACAGGATCAATATCATGTATAACAACAGGATCAATATCATGTACAACAGGATCAATATCATGTATAACAACAGGATCAATATCATGTATAACAACAGGATCAATATCATGTATAACAACAGGATCAATATCATGTATAACAACAGGATCAATATCATGTCTAACAACAGGATCAATATCATGTATAACAACAGGATCAATATCATGTATAACAACAGGATCAATATCATGTATAACAACAGGATCAATATCATGTATAACAACAGGATCAATATCATGTATAACAACAGGATCAATATCATGTATAACAACAGGATCAATATCATGTATAACAACAGGATCAATATCATGTATAACAACAGGATCAATATCATGTATAACAACAGGATCAATATCATGTATAACAACAGGATCAATATCATGTATAACAACAGGATCAATATCATGAATAACAACAGGATCAATATCATGTATAACAGGATCAATATCATGTATAACAACAGGATCAATATCATGTATAACAACAGGATCAATATCATGTATAACAACAGGATCAATATCATGTATAACAACAGGATCAATATCATGTATAACAACAGGATCAATATCATGTATAACAACAGGATCAATATCATGAATAACAACAGGATCAATATCATGTATAACAACAGGATCAATATCATGTATAATAACAGGATCAATATCATGTATAACAACAGGATCAATATCATGTATAACAACAGGATCAATATCATGTATAACAACAGGATCAATATCATGTATAACAACAGGATCAATATCATGTCTTTCTAATAATACAGGAGATATTTGGCCAACAGTTATCGTGCCAAATCTTTTGGGGAAATAAATTGTATTATCTTATTTTGATTTTATTAATACAATTGTATCACTCTGAGTAACCACAGAGAGAAGAATAACAGGATTAAAACCATTTAGTATAAACTAACTCTCTGAGGGGGTGATCAAGTGATTTGAAGGATTATCAGTGAAGATTTGTGTTTTAGGGAAGTTATTGGGGTCACCTGACCAGCTCCTCCAATGGGTTTTGAGAAGGAGGCAAAGGGAGAGAGTAGTATGCAATTGAGATTCTCCCAGTGTGTCTCTCTGACCGAATTCCATTTACACTGAACAACAATATCAACACAACATGTAAAGTGTTGGTCCCATGTTTCATGAACTGAAATAAAAGATCCCAGAAATGTTCCATACGCAACATAAACTTTATTTCTCTCAAATGTTGCGCACAAATGTGTTTACATCCCTGTTAGTGAGCATTTCTCCTTTACCCCAAGATAATCCATCCACCTGACAGGTGTGGCATATCAAGAAGCTGATTAAACAGCATGATCATTACACAGGTGCACCTTGTGCTGGGGGACAATAAAAGGCCACTTTGACATGTGGAAGACATTAGTCTGGCGATGTCATAAGTGGCATAGCCCTGTAATAAAATAGGGCCTGTAACTGTTGTAACTGTCTTTCTCATACCAGGAAGTGATGGAGACCTGTACACTGTCAAATACACAGACAAATCCCAAACCTGAGGTTTAAATGAAAACATTATTTTGATACCTACTCACCTGGAACAGACATGTTCTGGTATAAATGACCTTTTAAGGAGGTCAGCCTCTCATCAGTTGTCAGGAATGGAACAGACCAGCGCTGTGCTTTATTCCAGGAAGGTTCTCTACCCTTCTCACTTTCTCTCTCTCTCCTTCATCTCCTTCAGTGGTCTGATAGAGAGCGCCAGGTAAAGGCCTGGTGTGTATGAGATGCTATCCTCCAGGTGTGTTGTAGGATATCCCTCCGCAGTGGTCCCTCGGTCCCCGTGGAAGATATCCCTCCGCAGTGGTCCCCTCAGTCCCCGTGGAAGATATCCCTCCGCAGTGGTCCCTCGGTCCCCGTGGAAGATATCCCTCCGCAGTGGTCCCCTCAGTCCCCGTGGAAGATATCCCTCCGCAGTGGTCCCTCGGTCCCCGTGGAAGATATCCCTCCGCAGTGGTCCCTCGGTCCCCGTGGAAGATATCCCTCCGCAGTGGTCCCCTCAGTCCCCGTGGAAGATATCCCTCCGCAGTGGTCCCTCGGTCCCCGTGGAAGATGTCCCTCCGCAGTGGTCCCTCGGTCCCCGTGGAAGATATCCCTCCGCAGTGGTCCCTCGGTCCCCGTGGAAGATATCCCTCCGCAGTGGTCCCTCGGTCCCCGTGGAAGATATCCCTCCGCAGTGGTCCCTCGGTCCCCGTGGAAGATATCCCTCCGCAGTGGTCCCTCGGTCCCCGTGGAAGATATCCCTCCGCAGTGGTCCCTCGGTCCCCGTGGAAGATATCCCTCCGCAGTGGTCCCTGAGGGGGTCACAGGAGAACCACCAGTCTGTCTGATGACCTCTAACCCCTGACCCTACTAGTCCCCCTGAGGGGAACCACCAGTCTGATGACCTCTGACCCTACTAGTCTCCCTGAGGGGGGTCACAGGAGAACCACCAGTCTGTCTGATGACCTCTAACCCCTGACCCTACTAGTCTCCCTGAGGGGGTCACAGGAGAACCACCAGTCTGTCTGAGGACCAGTGGTGAAAAACAGCACCATTTTCTTTTCTTTTTTTGTGGGGGGGGCACTCCAACACTCAGACATCATTTACAAACCAAGCATGTGTGTTTAGTGAGTCCACCAGATCAGAGGCAGTAGGGATGACCAGGGATGTTCTCTGTTTAGTGAGTCCTCCAGATCAGAGGCAGTAGGGATGACCAGGGATGTTCTCTGTTTAGTGAGTCCGCCAGATCAGAGGCAGTAGGGATGACCAGGGATGTTCTCTGTTTAGTGAGTCCTCCAGATCAGAGGCAGTAGGGATGACCAGGGATGTTCTCTGTTTAGTGAGTCCACCAGATCAGAGGCAGTAGGGATGACCAGGGATGTTCTGTTTAGTGAGTCCTCCAGATCAGAGGCAGTAGAGATGACCAGGGATGTTCTGTTTAGTGAGTCCTCCAGATCAGAGGCAATAGGGATGACCAGGGATGTTCTCTGTTTAGTGAGTCCTCCAGATCAGAGGCAGTAGGGATGTTCTCTGTTTAGTGAGTCCTCCAGATCAGAGGCAGTAGGGATGACCAGGGATGTTCTCTGCTTAGTGAGTCCTCCAGATCAGAGGCAGTAGGGATGACCAGGGAT
>NC_138298.1:39525000-39550000 GCF_965601325.2 Salmo salar
TGTGTGTCACTGTGTGTGTCACTGTGTGTGTCACTGTGTGTGTTGTTGGTGTGTGTGTGTGTGTGTGTGTGTCACTGTGTGTGTGTGTGTGTGTCACTGTGTGTGTGTCACTGTGTGTGTGTGTCACTGTGTGTGTGTGTGTTGTTGGTGTGTGTGTGTCACTGTGTGTGTGTGTCACTGTGTGTGTGTGCGTGTGTCACTGTGTGTGTGTGTGTGTGTGTGTGTGTCACTGTGTGTGTGTGTCACTGTGTGTGTGTGTCACTGTGTGTGTGTGTCACTGTGTGTGTGTGTGTGTCACTGTGTGTGTGTGTGTCACTGTGTGTGTGTGTGTGTGTGTGTTGGTGTGTGTGTTGGTGTGTAGACGTGTGTAACTATACCAGAGGTCCTCACAAGGTCAAATTCTATTTCTAGGAGGTTAAGGTTAGAATTGGGACTGAATTATGTGTCCCCACAAGGTTAGTTGTACAAGACTGTGTGTGTGTGTCATTGGGGTGTGTCTGTCAGAGAGGAAGTGGACTTCCTTCCTGTTCCTCGCCACAGTCACAGGGAGGGGACAGGAAGTGTGTGTGTGTGTGTGTGTGTGTGTGTCAGTTCTCAGTATCCTGAAACCTCTCAGCTTCTTCGATACCAGAACATGAATAAAGGTTCAGTACTATCATTTGTTTTGTAACTTTCGGTACTTCTGTCAAATCTGTCTTACGTCGTCTGCTGATTTGAGAGAGGATCAAGTCTGTCAGCGCAGCCCATGTCCCCTTTACACACTTGTAGAAATGTTGAAAGTGTTAATTACTGTTCGCAAAACAATGTCCATACAGGCTAGAATAACTTGACAATGCTAGAAGATAGCCTATAAAGCTGGAAGATACCGCTAACTTTCCTTACTAGCTGACAGCTAAAGCTAACAGCTAAAGCTAACATTCACTACTCCTAGTACTTTGTGATAATATACAAACCAAAATGCTAAATATGCTGATTGTCACCAGAAGCGTTATTCATTCCCTTGATCATCTCTCTCTCCCTCCCTGTACCTCCATGAATGAAGTCGTCCCTGGGTCTTAAAGAGACAGCGTCCTCTTTTATAAAAGAAGACATTTAGTACTTCTATGCAAACGTTGTCGATCAGTACGATAAAATAATCCTGGATGTTTTTGGTATTGTGTTGGTATGAAGTATCGTGATACTAAACCTGTTATCGCTATGGAAGTAAAGAGTCTGGTTTCATGACAACTCTAGTGTGTGTGTGTGTGTGTGTGTGTGTGTGTGTACAGGTTCTCTATGTGGGTGTGAGTTCATCGTGTGTGTGTGTGTGTGTGTGTGTGTGTGTGTGTGTGTGTTTTGACCAGACAAGCCACCAACGAGTTGACGGATATGGAAACAGATTTCGACATTCAGCTTCAATATTGATTAAATGAAAAATAAATTGCACCCTATTCCCTGTGTACTGCACTACTTTTCACCAGATTCCCTGGATAGAAGTAGTGCACTATCTAGGGAATAGGGTGCCAACTCCCTGTCAAAAGTAGTGCACTATCTAGGGAATAGGGTGGAATTTGGGATGCAGCCAATACATTCCCCGTGCACCTCCTCCAGAGGATGTGGGGGGGGGGGGGGAGGGGGGAGTCTCCTCTCTGTGTGGCCCAGACAACTGCTCCTCTACTGGGCTTCTCCCAGCCCTCCTCTCCCCTCCCTCTGGTTCTCTGGCTGCCAGAGGGTAGAGGTCAGAGGGTAGAGGTCATAGACGGTACACATGGGGTGGGTGATAGTGATGGGGCCCAGTTCACCTTGTTCCTAGAATACATAACCTGGTGTGTGAGAGAGTGGACCTTTTAGGTGTTTCACTGTATCCCAACAGTAATACGTGACTGTATTGCAGATGTTACACTGCTCTCTCTCTCTCTCTCTCTCTCTCTCACACACACCAAACTATATCTTTGTTGTGTCTGGTCAGGTCTCTCACACACACCAAACTATATCTTTGTTGTGTCTGGTCAGGTCTCTCTCTCTCACACACCAAACTATATCTTTGTTGTGTCTGGTCAGGTCTCTCTCTCTCACACACCAAACTATATCTTTGTTGTGTCTGGTCAGGTCTCTCTCTCTCACACACCAAACTATATCTTTGTTGTGTCTGGTCAGGTCTCTCACACACACCAAACTATATCTTTGTTGTGTCTGGTCAGGTCTCTCTCTCTCACACACCAAACTATATCTTTGTTGTGTCTGGTCAGGTCTCTCTCACACACCAAACTATATCTTTGTTGTGTCTGGTCAGGTCTATCACACACACCAAACTATATCTTTGTTGTGTCTGGTCAGGTCTCTCACACACACCAAACTATATCTTTGTTGTGTCTGGTCAGGTCTCTCTGACACACCAAACTATATCTTTGTTGTGTCTGGTCAGGTCTCTCTGACACACCAAACTATATCTTTGTTGTGTCTGGTCAGGTCTCTCTCTCTCACACACCAAACTATATCTTTGTTGTGTCTGGTCAGGTCTCTCTCTCTCACACACCAAACTATATCTTTGTTGTGTCTGGTCAGGTCTTTCAGTGATGCGTCTCTCTAGCTGATTTATATCAAAACTAACTGTCCAGTGAAAGTCAGACTTTTTTTAAAAAGTGAATATTCTGTTAACTCCTAATGTTGTTGATTTTAACGCTGTACTTGTGTTTGTGGTTAAATCAGAACTCGGAGAGAGAACACTTCAGAACCACACTTCTCAAACACACCGTTGGCTCGCTATTTCCTCATATAGGATGATGTCATCCTCCTGAGGAGAATGAGCTGGCCAATCAGCGGTCTAATGACCGGTATACGCCCCAACCATTCTGTAACTGGGGTAGGGCCCACCAACCATTCTGTAACTGGGGTGGGGCCCACCAACCATTCTGTAACTGGGGTGGGACCCACCAACCATTCTGTAACTGGGGTGGGACCCACCAACCATTCTGTAACTGGGGTGGGGCCCACCAACCATTCTGTAACTGGGGTGGGGCCCACCAACCATTCTGTAACTGGGGTGGGGCCCACCAACCATTCTGTAACTGGGGTGGGGCCCACCAACCATTCTGTAACTGGGGTGGGGCCCACCAACCATTCTTTAACTGGGGTGGGGCCCACCAACCATTCTGTAACTGGGGGTAGGGCCCACCAACCATTCTGTAACTGGGGTAGGGCCCACCAACCATTCTGTAACTGGGGTAGGGCCCACCAACCATTCTGTAACTGGGGTAGGGCCCACCAACCATTCTGTAACTGGGGTAGGGCCCACCAACCATTCTGTAACTGGGGTAGGGCCCACCAACCATTCTGTAACTGGGGTAGGGCCCACCAACCATTCTGTAACTGGGGTAGGACCCACCAACCATTCTGTAACTGGGGTAGGACCCACCAACCATTCTGTAACTGGGGTAGGACCCACCAACCATTCTGTAACTGGGGTAGGACCCACCAACCATTCTGTAACTGGGGTAGGGCCCACCAACCATTCTGTAACTGGGGTAGGGCCCACCAACCATTCTGTAACTGGGGTAGGGCCCACCAACCATTCTGTAACTGGGGTAGGGCCCACCAACCATTCTGTAACTGGGGTAGGGCCCACCAACCATTCTGTAACTGGGGTAGGGCCCACCAACCATTCTGTAACTGGGGTAGGGCCCACCAACCATTCTGTAACTGGGGTAGGGCCCACCAACCATTCTGTAACTGGGGTAGGACCCACCAACCATTCTGTAACTGGGGTAGGGCCCACCAACCATTCTGTAACTGGGGTAGGGCCCACCAACCATTCTGTAACTGGGGTAGGACCCACCAACCATTCTGTAACTGGGGTAGGACCCACCAACCATTCTGTAACTGGGGTAGGACCCACCAACCATTCTGTAACTGGGGTAGGGCCCACCAACCATTCTGTAACTGGGGTAGGACCCACCAACCATTCTGTAACTGGGGTAGGGCCCACCAACCATTCTGTAACTGGGGTAGGGCCCACCAACCATTCTGTAACTGGGGTAGGACCCACCAACCATTCTGTAACTGGGGTAGGGCCCACCAACCATTCTGTAACTGGGGTAGGACCCACCAACCATTCTGTAACTGGGGTAGGACCCACCAACCATTCTGTAACTGGGGTAGGACCCACCAACCATTCTGTAACTGGGGTAGGGCCCACCAACCATTCTGTAACTGGGGTAGGACCCACCAACCATTCTGTAACTGGGGTAGGACCCACCAACCATTCTGTAACTGGGGTAGGGCCCACCAACCATTCTGTAACTGGGGTAGGGCCCACCAACCATTCTGTAACTGGGGTAGGGCCCACCAACCATTCTGTAACTGGGGTAGGGCCCACCAACCATTCTGTAACTGGGGTAGGACCCACCAACCATTCTGTAACTGGGGTAGGACCCACCAACCATTCTGTAACTGGGGTAGGGCCCACCAACCATTCTGTAACTGGGGTAGGGCCCACCAACCATTCTGTAACTGGGGTAGGACCCACCAACCATTCTGTAACTGGGGTAGGGCCCACCAACCATTCTGTAACTGGGGTAGGGCCCACCAACCATTCTGTAACTGGGGTAGGGCCCACCAACCATTCTGTAACTGGGGTAGGGCCCACCAACCATTCTGTAACTGGGGTAGGGCCCACCAACCATTCTGTAACTGGGGTAGGGCCCACCAACCATTCTGTAACTGGGGTAGGGCCCACCAACCATTCTGTAACTGGGGTAGGGCCCACCAACCATTCTGTAACTGGGGTAGGACCCACCAACCATTCTGTAACTGGGGTAGGACCCACCAACCATTCTGTAACTGGGGTAGGGCCCACCAACCATTCTGTAACTGGGGTAGGGCCCACCAACCATTCTGTAACTGGGGTAGGACCCACCAACCATTCTGTAACTGGGGTAGGGCCCACCAACCATTCTGTAACTGGGGTAGGGCCCACCAACCATTCTGTAACTGGGGTAGGGCCCACCAACCATTCTGTAACTGGGGTAGGGCCCACCAACCATTCTGTAACTGGGGTAGGGCCCACCAACCATTCTGTAACTGGGGTAGGACCCACCAACCATTCTGTAACTGGGGTAGGGCCCACCAACCATTCTGTAACTGGGGTAGGGCCCACCAACCATTCTGTAACTGGGGTAGGGCCCACCAACCATTCTGTAACTGGGGTAGGGCCCACCAACCATTCTGTAACTGGGGTAGGACCCACCAACCATTCTGTAACTGGGGTAGGACCCACCAACCATTCCAACACAGAACAGCTGCTTTTTTAACATAGTAATGACCTGTTTTTGGAAAGCAATCTGGAAACACTGGACAGTTCCTTTAAGAGACCTGTAACCACTACCTGCTGTGTGTGTGTGTGTCCTACTTTCTTCATATTTCTCTCCTTTCCCTCATTTTACTATTCCTCCTCTCTTCACTCTGCCTCACCCACCTTTCCTCTCTTTCGGTCGCTCTCTCTCTCCCTCCCCCTCTCTCCCTCCCCCTCTCTCGGTCTCTCTCTCTCTCGGTCTCTCTCTCTCGGTCTCTCTCTCTCCCTCTCTCTCTCTCTCTCTCCCCCTCTCTCTCGGTCTCTCTCTCTCTCTCTCTCTCTCCTCTCTCTCTCTCTCGGTCTCTCTCTCTCCCCCTCTCTCTCGGTCTCTCTCTCTCCCCCTCTCTCTCGGTCTCTCTCTCTCCCTCCCCCTCTCTCTCAGGTGCTAGCTGGCTGGTTAGTTATAAATATTTATTTGAAGTACCAGAAGTAGCTGATGATGTGTTTATATGTTGATGTGTTCCATGTAACTAATGACAACTGAAGAGAGGCTTGAACCACTGCCAAGATGACCCTCTCTATCTCATACACAAGTTCTGTTCAGAACCCAGTCGTCTGAATGGAGACACAACGCTTTACAGTTGTTCTGTCTAGCACTGTCTAGCACTGGCTGTACACACACACACATGCAGGTTTAAATAGTCTAGACTGGCGCGGGTTTAAATAGTCTCGGCTGGCGCGGGTTTAAATAGTCTCGGCTGGCGCGGGTTTAAATAGTCTCGGCTGGCGCGGGTTTAAATAGTCTCGGCTGGCGCGGGTGTAAGTAGTCTCGGCTGGCGCGGGTGTAAGTAGTCTCGGCTGGCGCGGGTGTAAGTAGTCTCGGCTGGCGCGGGTGTAAGTAGTTTCGGCTGGCGCGGGTGTAAGTAGTTTCGGCTGGCGCGGGTGTAAGTAGTTTCGGCTGGCGCGGGTGTAAGTAGTTTCGGCTGGCGCGGGTGTAAGTAGTTTCGGCTGGCGCGGGTGTAAGTAGTTTCGGCTGGCGCGGGTGTAAGTAGTTTCGGCTGGCGCGGGTGTAAGTAGTTTCGGCTGGCGCGGGTGTAAGTAGTTTCGGCTGGTGCATGCTTCTGCAAGCAAGCCTTTAGCTTTCCTCCCTCCCTTCCTCCCTCTCTCCCTCCTTCCCTCTCCTCCCCCTCCCTCCCTCCTTCTCCCTGTGTGTGTTAGCTAGTAATTGAATGTCCTGGGATTCCCTCATTTGGCTTCAGAGGAAATGTGACAGAGTCACTAGGCGTGGCCAGCTGGGCTGAGACACACCCATCTATCCATCCATCATTATAAAGGAGATGTATGACTAGACGAGTCACAACACAAGTATTTAATATGTTTCAATGTCCACTTCATTCTCTCTCTCTGTCTCCCTGTCAATTCATTTTAAGGGCTTTATTGACATGGGAAACGTGTTAACATTGCCAATGCAAGTGAGGTAGATAATATACAAAAGTGAAATAAATAATAAAAATTAACAGTAAACATTACACTCAAAAGAATAAAGACATTACAAATGTCATATTATGTATATATACAGTGTTATAACGATGTACAAATGTCTCTCTCTCTCTCCTCTCTACCTCTACCTCTCTCTCTACCCCTCTCTCCTCTCTACCTCTCTCTCTACCCCTCTCTCCTCTCTACCTCTCTCTCCTCTCTACCTCTCTCTCCTCTCTACCTCTCTCTCCTCTCTACCTCTCTCTCCTCTCTACCTCTCTCCTCTCTCTCTCTCTCTCTCTCTACCTCTCTCTCTCTCTCTCTCTACCTCTCTCTCCACCTGTCTCTCTCTCTCTCAGACAGGGACTATACCAGTCTGTGTGAGAGACAGCCGATTGGTCGATTGCTGTTCCGTCAGTACTGTGACACCAGGCCAGAGCTCAAACGTTGCATCGAGTTCATGGACTCTGTGGTAAGACATTTCTATCTGTCTCTGTCATTATCCCTCTCTCCCACGATTTCTCTCTCTGTCTGTCTGTCTTTCTCTCTCTCCCCCTCAATTTCCTCTCAACCCCCCCCCCCCCCCCTTTTCCTGCTTCCTCTGCTAGCTCCCATGAGAAAGGACTAGGCATGAGTTTGGGCATGCAGATGTGGGGGGGGGGGGGGGGGGGGGGGTCTTGGGGAGCCTGGGAGTCAGAGAGGGACTGGTAATGAGAGAAAGAGAGAGAGAGGAAGTGAGGGGAGAGAGAGGGGGAAAGAATGAGAGAGAGGGGGAAAGAATGAGAGAGAGAGGGGGGAAAAGAATGGGAGAGAGAGGAGGGGAAAAGAATGGGAGAGAGAGGGGGGGAAGAATGGGAGAGAGGAGGGGGAAAGAATGGGAGAGAGGGGGGGGGAAGAATGGGAGAGAGGAGGGGGAAAGAATGGGAGAGAGAGGAGGGGGAAAGAATGGAGAGAGAGGAGGGGAAAAGAATGGGAGAGAGAGGAGGGGGAAAGAATGGGAGAGAGAGGAGGGGGAAAGAATGGGAGAGAGAGGAGGGGGAAAGAATGGGAGAGAGAGGAGGGGGAAAGAATGGGAGAGAGAGGGGGGGAAAGAATGGGAGAGAGAGGGGGGAAAGAATGGGAGAGAGAGGGGGGGAAAGAATGGGAGAGAGAGGGGGGGGAAGAATGGGAGAGAGAGGAGGGGAAAAGAATGGGAGAGAGAGGAGGGGAAAAGAATGGGAGAGAGAGGAGGGGAAAGAATGGGAGAGAGGAGGGGAAAAGAATGGGAGAGAGGAGGGGAAAAGAATGGGAGAGAGAGGGGGGGAAGAATGGGAGAGAGAGGGGGGGGAAGAATGGGAGAGAGAGGGGGGGGAAGAATGGGAGAGAGAGGAGGGGGAAAGAATGGGAGAGAGAGGAGGGGGAAAGAATGGTAGAGAGAGGGGGGGAAAGAATGGGAGAGAGGAGGGGAAAAGAATGGGAGAGAGAGGAGGGGGAAAGAATGGGAGAGAGAGGAGGGGAAAAGAATGGGAGAGAGAGGAGGGGAAAAGAATGGGAGAGAGCGGGGGGGAAAGAATGGGAGAGAGAGGAGGGGAAAAGAATGGGAGAGAGAGGAGGGGAAAAGAATGGGAGAGAGAGGGGGGGAAAGAATGGAGAGAGAGGGGGGAAAATAATGAGAGAGGGGGGAAAAGAATGGGAGAGAGAGGGGGGAAAGAATGGGAGAGAGGGGGGAAAAGAATGGGAGAGAGGAGGGGAAAAGAATGGGAGAGAGAGGAGGGGGAAAGAATGGGAGAGAGAGGGGGGGAAGAATGAGAGAGAGAGGGGGGGAAAGAATGGGAGAGAGAGGGGGGGGAAAGAATGAGAGAGAGGGGTGGAGAGAGAACTTGGGTGGGATAGGGCATGAGCGCTGGAAGGGAGCCTGTCAGAAAAATATCTGCCCTTCCTCCTCCATGCACCCTCTCCATGAGGTTATTAAGCCCACGTCAGAGGCCTGTCCCCTGGGTAGGTAGACTAACACAGGCCCAGGCTTGTGTCCCGGCCCCTGGAGGTGTCTGAGATATGGAAAAAAACACTGCTTGTTTAGTGAACACCTACATTAGTCAACGTCTGTGTGTGTCAACACACACACACACACACACACACACACACACACACACACACACACACACACACACACACACACACACACACACACACACACACTGAGAGAAACAATGAGAAGTGTTTTGACAGAGGCAGTTTGTGTATTCCTAAAATCTCCCCTCATGGACTATTGTATGAGGAAACAGTCTCACAGAGAGGGTGGTTGAGTCCCAAATGACAAATTTCTTCCCTATAGGCCACTTTCCATAGGACTCTGGTCTGAAGTAGGGTACTATATAGGACTCTGGTCTAAAGTAGGGTACTATATAGGACTCTGGTCTAAAGTAGGGTACTATATAGGACTCTGGTCTAAAGTAGGACACTATATAGGAGTCTGGTCTGAAGTAGGACACTATATAGGATTCTGGTCTAAAGTAGGGTACTATATAGGACTCTGGTCTAAAGTAGGGTACTATATAGGACTCTGGTCTAAAGTAGGGTACTATATAGGACTCTGGTCTAAAGTTTCCAGGTGTTTGACGTCGTTCCATTTTCTCTGTTCCTGCCATTATTATGATCTGTTCTCCCCTCAGCAGCCCCCTCTGTCCTACAGGCCATATAAAAACTCACAAAACACACAATTATTCTAACATTTTTTGCCAAACGTGTAAAACAGAGAGATTGCTACCCAGTAACACTTCAGATTGGTTAGTGTTGTGTACTTTATAAGTCCACTTTTCCATTGTAGCCTAGTCACAGCCGTATGTGTATCAATAGAGATGACAGAAGTCCTCTCCATGCTGCCATGTGAGTCAGGAACTGTTGCCCATATTTGTCTATAACTGTTCTAGACTGTTCTAGTCTCTAAACCATATCCATGTTCGGTCAACAGACAGACCTATCCATCTAGAACTGAACAGTGGTGTTAGTCTGGGCCTCTGTCCCGAATGGCACTCTGTTCCTATTGGTCCCTGGTCAAAAGTAGTGCACTACATGGGGAATCGGGTGCCAACTCTTGGTCAAAAGTAGTGCACTATATAAGGAATAGGGTGCAATTTAAGATACAATCTAGAAGTAACTCTGTCAAACTCTACGATGACGCAACAATGCAAATATGACGAGTCATCGCTGCCGTTGACAGACAGACCTGTGGAAGTCGAGAAGCGTGAAGAGAATCACACACACACACACACACACACACACACACACACACACACACACACACACACACATACACACTGACACACACTGACAGGAGAAGTGTGAAGAGAAACTCGGTGGCCATTTTGTTTCTCTGACTGTTATTGTCGTTGTCAATATCATATGGTGACATCATCCTGTGGTGGTGTTCTAGTTATCATGTGGTGACATCATCCTGTGGTGGTGTTCTAGTTATCATGTGGTGACATCATCCTGTGGTGTTGTTCTAGTTATCATGTGGTGACATCATCCTGTGGTGGTGTTCTAGTTATCATGTGGTGACATCATCCTGTGGTGTTGTTCTAGTTATCATGTGGTGACATCATCCTGTGGTGGTGTTGTAGTTATCATTACATTTTACATTTACATTACATTTAAGTCATTTAGCAGACGCTCT
This sequence comes from Salmo salar, assembly GCF_965601325.2. Lineage (NCBI taxonomy): Eukaryota > Metazoa > Chordata > Actinopteri > Salmoniformes > Salmonidae > Salmo > Salmo salar. The sequence continues at coordinate 39,535,404 of NC_138298.1, forward strand.
TATCCAGAGCGACTTACAAAATGGTGCATTCACCTTATGATATCCAGTGGAACAACCACTTTAGAATAGTGCATCTAAATCTTTTAAGGGGGGGGGGGGGGTTAGAAGGATTACTTTATCCTATCCTAGGTATTCCTTAAAGAGGTGGGGTTTCAGGTGTCTCCGGAAGGTGGTGATTGACTCCGCTGTCCTGGCGTCGTGAGGGAGCTTGTTCCACCATTGGGGTGCCAGAGCAGCGAACAGTTTTGACTGGGCTGAGCGGGAACTGTGCTTCCTCAGAGGTAGGGGGGCCAGCAGGCCAGTGGTGGATGAACGCAGTGCCCTTGTTTGGGTGTAGGGCCTGATCAGAGCCTGAAGGTATGGAGGTGCCGTTCCCTTCACAGCTCCGTAGGCAATCACCATGGTCTTGTAGCGGATGCGAGCTTCAATTGGAAGCCAGTGGAGAGAGCGGAGGAGCGGGGTGACGTGAGAGAACTTGGGAAGGTTGAACACCAGACGGGCTGCGGCGTTCTGGATGAGTTGTAGGGGTTTAATGGCACAGGCAGGGAGCCCAGCCAACAGCGAGTTGCAGTAATCCAGACGGGAGATGACAAGTGCCTGGATTAGGACCTGCGCCGCTTCCTGTGTGAGGCAGGGTCGTACTCTGCGAATGTTGTAGAGCATGAACCTACAGGATCGGGTCACCGCCTTGATGTTAGTGGAGAACGACAGGGTGTTGTCCAGGATCACGCCAAGGTTCTTAGCACTCTGGGAGGAGGACACAAGGGAGTTGTCAACCGTGATGGCGAGATCATGGAACGGGCAGTCCTTCCCCGGGAGGAAGAGCAACTCCGTCTTGCCGAGGTTCAGCTTGAGCTGGTGATCCGTCATCCACACTGATATGTCTGACAGACATGCAGAGATGCGATTCGCCGCCTGGTTATCAGAAGGGGGAAAGGAGAAGATTAATTGTGTGTCGTCTGCATAGCAATGATAGGAGAGACCATGTGAGGATATGACAGAGCCAAGTGACTTGGTGTATAGCGAGAATAGGAGAGGGCCTAGAACAGAGCCCTGGGGGACACCAGTGGTGAGAGCGCATGGTGCGGAGACAGATTCTCGCCACGCCACCTGGTAGGAGCGACCTGTCAGGTAGGACGCAATCCAAGCGTGGGCCGCGCCGGAGATGCCCAACTCGGAGAGGGTGGAGAGGAGGATCTGATGGTTCACAGTATCAAAGGCAGCAGATAGGTCTAGAAGGATGAGAGCAGAGGAGAGAGAGTTAGCTTTAGCAGTGCGGAGAGCCTCCGTGACACAGAGAAGAGCAGTCTCAGTTGAATGCCCAGTCTTGAAACCTGACTGATTAGGATCAAGAAGGTCATTCTGAGCGAGATAGCAGGAGAGCTGGCCAAGGACGGCACGTTCAAGAGTTTTGGAGAGAAAAGAAAGAAGGGATACTGGTCTGTAGTTGTTGACATCGGAGGGATCGAGTGTAGGTTTTTTCAGAAGGGGTGCAACTCTCGCTCTCTTGAAGACGGAAGGGACGTAGCCAGCGGTCAAGGATGAGTTGATGAGCGAGGTGAGGAAGGGGAGAAGGTCTCCGGAAATGGTCTGGAGAAGAGAGGAGGGGATAGGGTCAAGTGGGCAGGTTGTTGGGCGGCCAGCCGTCACAAGACACGAGATTTCATCTGGAGAGAGAGGGGAGAAAGAGGTCAAAGCACAGGGTAGGGCAGTGTGAGCAGGACCAGCGGTGTCGTTTGACTTAGCAAACGAGGATCGGATATCGTCAACCTTCTTTTCAAAATGGTTGACGAAGTCATCCGCAGAGAGGGAGGAGGGGGGGGGGAGGGGGAGGAGGATTCAGGAGGGAAGAGAAGGTAGCAAAGAGCTTCCTAGGGTTAGAGGCAGATGCTTGGAATTTAGAGTGGTAGAAAGTGGCTTTAGCAGCAGAGACAGAAGAGGAGAATGTAGAGAGGAGTGAGTGAAAGGATGCCAGGTCCGCAGGGAGGCGAGTTTTCCTCCATTTCCGCTCGGCTGCCCGGAGCCTTGTTCTGTGAGCTCGTAGTGAGTCGTCGAGCCACGGAGCAGGAGGGGAGGACCGAGCCGGCCTGGAGGATAGGGGACAGAGAAAATCAAAGGATGCAGAAAGGGAGGAGAGGAGGGTTGAGGAGGCAGAATCAGGAGATAGGTTGGAGAAGGTTTGAGCAGAGGGAAGAGATGATAGGATGGAAGAGGAGAGAGTAGCGGGAGAGAGAGAGCGAAGGTTGGGACGGCGCAATACCATCCGAGTAGGGGCAGAGTGAGAAGTGTTGGATGAGAGCAAGAGGGAAAAGGATACAAGGTAGTGGTCGGAGATTTGGAGGGGAGTTGCAATGAGATTAGTGGAAGAACAGCATCTAGTAAAGATGAGGTCAAGCGTATTGCCTGCCTTGTGAGTAGGGGGGGAAGGTGAGAGGGTGAGGTCAAAAGAGGAGAGGAGTGGAAAGAAGGAGGCAGAGAGGAATGAGTCAAAGGTAGACGTGGGGAGGTTAAAGTTAAATCATGTGGTGACATCATCCTGTGGTGGTGTTGTAGTTATCATGTGGTGACATCATCCTGTGGTGGTGTTCTAGTTATCATGTGGTGACATCATCCTGGGGTGGTGTTGTAGTTATCATGTGGTGACATCATCCTGTGGTGTTGTAGTTATCATGTGGTGACATCATCCTGTGGTGGTGTTGTAGTTATCATGTGGTGACATCATCCTGTGGTGTTGTAGTTATCATGTGGTGACATCATCCTGTGGTGTTGTAGTTATCATGTGGTGACATCATCCTGTGGTGGTGTTCTAGTTATCATGTGGTGACATCATCCTGGGGTGGTGTTGTAGTTATCATGTGGTGACATCATGCTGTGGTGTTGTAGTTATCATGTGGTGACATCATCCTGTGGTGTTCTAGTTATCATGTGGTGACATCATCCTGTGGTGTTGTTGTAGTTATAATGTGGTGACATCATGCTGTGGTGGTGTTGTAGTTATCATGTGGTGACATCATCCTGTGGTGTTGTAGTTATCATGTGGTGACATCATGCTGGGGTGGTGTTGTAGTTATCATGTGGTGACATCATCCTGGGGTGGTGTTGTAGTTATCATGTGGTGACATCATGCTGTGGTGGTGTTGTAGTTATCATGTGGTGACATCATGCTGTGGTGGTGTTGTAGTTATCATGTGGTGACATCATGCTGTGGTGGTGTTGTAGTTATCATGTGGTGACATCATGCTGTGGTGGTGTTGTAGTTATCATGTGGTGACATCATCCTGTGGTGGTGTAGTTATCATGTGGTGACATCATCCTGTGGTGTTGTAGTTATCATGTGGTGACATCATGCTGTGGTGTTGTAGTTATCATGTGGTGACATCATGCTGTGGTGTTGTAGTTATCATGTGGTGACATCATCCTGTGGTGTTGTAGTTATCATGTGGTGACATCATCCTGTGGTGTTCTAGTTATCATGTGGTGACATCATGCTGTGGTGTTGTAGTTATCATGTGGTGACATCATGCTGTGGTGGTGTTGTAGTTATCATGTGGTGACATCATGCTGTGGTGTTGTAGTTATCATGTGGTGACATCATCCTGTGGTGTTGTAGTTATCATGTGGTGACATCATGCTGTGGTGTTGTAGTTATCATGTGGTGACATCATGCTGTGGTGGTGTAGTTATCATGTGGTGACATCATCCTGTGGTGTTGTAGTTATCATGTGGTGACATCATGCTGTGGTGGTGTTGTAGTTATCATGTGGTGACATCATGCTGTGGTGTTGTAGTTATCATGTGGTGACATCATGCTGTGGTGTTGTAGTTATCATGTGGTGACATCATGCTGTGGTGGTGTAGTTATCATGTGGTGACATCATCCTGTGGTGGTGTTGTAGTTATCATGTGGTGACATCATGCTGTGGTGGTGTAGTTATCATGTGGTGACATCATGCTGTGGTGTTGTAGTTATCATGTGGTGACATCATGCTGTGGTGTTGTAGTTATCATGTGGTGACATCATGCTGTGGTGGTGTTGTAGTTATCATGTGGTGACATCATGCTGTGGTGGTGTTGTAGTTATCATGTGGTGACATCATCCTGTGGTGTTCTAGTTATCATGTGGTGACATCATGCTGTGGTGGTGGTGTAGTTATCATGTGGTGACATCATGCTGTGGTGGTGTTGTAGTTATCATGTGGTGACATCATGCTGTGGTGGTGTAGTTATCATGTGGTGACATCATGCTGTGGTGGATGTATGGAGAGAGTGTATCATGTTTGTAACAGTGTGCCTCTCCTGCCAGGCCCTGTACCAGCTCGCTCCAGATGAGAAGAGGAAGGATTGTGGAATCAGGATGTTAGAAACTTACTTTAACAACGGGGTGAGTAAGTTACTTCAATAACAGATGAAAGGCCCAGTGCAGATCAACGTCTTGTCATCCTATACTACATCAGCTGATCAAACTAACGCTGGAAGAGTGTGACATGTTAGTCAGTGTAATTGTAATGATAGCTACATGTAATTGCCTTTGAACTATTTAATACCATTATTGAAATGCTGTCCAAATGAATATGTTTTCCTATTCTGTCTCTCCAGTCAGAAAGCAACAATATTAATTTGATATTTGAAATGTAATGATAACTGTGTATTTTTTTTATATATATATATATATATATATATATATATATATATATATATACACACACAGTGCTTTGGGAAAGTATTTTCCAAATTTTGTTCCGTTACAGCTTTATTCTAAAATGGATTCAATTGTTTTTTCCCCTCATCAATCTACAATACCCCATAATGACATCACAATACCCCATAATGACATCACAATACCCCATAATGACATCACAAACACCCCATAATGACAAAGCAAAAACAGGTTTTTAGAAATTTCTGCTCGTTTTTATTAGAAATGTAAAACTGGAATATATAATTTCCATAAGTATTCAGACCCTTTACTCAGTTCTTTGTTGAAGCACCTTTGGCAGCGATTACAACCTCAGGTCTTCTTGGGTATGACGCTACAAGCTTGGCACATCTGTATTTGGGGAGTTTCTCCCATTCTTCTCTGCAGATCCTCTCAAGCTCTGTCAGGTTGGACGGGGATCGTCGCTGCACAGGTATTTTCAGGTCTCTCCAGAGATGTTAGATCGGGCTCTGGCTGGGCCACTCATTCAGAGACTTGTCCCGAAGCCAGTCCTGCGTTGTCTTGGCTGTGTGTTTAGGGTCGTTGTCCTGTTGGAAGGTGAACCTTCTCCCCAGTCTGAGGTCCTGAATGCTCTGGAGCAGGTTTTCATCAAGGATCTCTCTGTACTTTACTCCGTTCATCTTTCCCTCAATCCTGACTAGTCTCCCAGTCCCTGAAAAACATCCCCACAGCATGATGCTGCCACCATCATGCTTCACCGTAGGGATGGTGCCAGGTTTCCTCCAGATGTGATGCTTGGCATTCAGGCCAAAGAGTTCAATCTTGGTTTCATCAGACCAGAGAATCTTGTTTCTCATGGTCTGAGAGTCTTTAGGTGCCTTTTGGTAAACTCCAAGTGGGCTGACGTGCCTTTTACTGAGGAGTGGCATCCGTCTGGCCACTCTACCATAAAGGCCTGATTGGTGGAGTGCTGCAGAGATGGGTGTCCTTCTGGAAGGTTCTCCCATCTCCACAGAGGAACTCTGTAGCTCTATCAGAGTGACCATCGGGTTCTTGGTCACCTCCCTGACCAAGACCCTTCTCCCCTGATTGCTCAGTTTGGCCGGGCGTCCAGCTCTAGGAAGAGTCTTGGTGGTTCCAAACTTCTTCCATTTAAGAATGATCGAGGCCACTGTGTGCTTCTGGACCTTCAATGCTGCAGAATTGTTTTGGGACCCTTCCCCAGATCTGTGCCTCGACACAATCCTGTCTCTGAGCTCAATGGACAGTTCCTTTGACCTCATGTCTTGGTTTTTGCTCTGACATGCACTGTCAACTGTGGGACCTTATATAGACAGGTGTTTGCCTTTCCAAACATGTCCAATCAACTGAATTTACCACAGGTGGACTCCAATCAAGTTGTAGAAACATCTCAAGGATGATCAATGGAAACAAGATGCACCAGAGGAAAATTGAGTCTCATAGTAAAGGGTTTGAATACTTATGTAAATAAGGCATGTTTTTTTTAATTATTTATAAATTTGCAAATATTTCTAAAAACCTTTTTTTGCTTTAGCATTATGGGGTATTGTGTGTAGATTGAGGAGAAACATTTATTTAATCAATGGGTCTTATTTAATCAGTATTCAGACCCATTGATTAAATACATTTGTAAAATGTATAAAAACATTTTAGAATAATACTGTAAAGTAACAAAATATGGTAAAAGTCAAGAAGTCTGAATACTTTCCATAGACATACTTTTCCTTCTGAAAGTATTCAGACCCCTTGACTTTTTCCACATTTTTTTTTTTTTTTTTACGTTACAGCATTATTCTAAAATGTTTTTATACATTTTCCAAATGTATTTAATCAATGGGTCTGAATACTGATTAAATAAGGTAAATTAAATAAGCTGCCAAAGGTGATTATATTGACTCAGGGGTGTGAATATTATGTAAATGAGATATTTCTGTATCTAATTTTCAGTAAATGTGCAAACATTTCTAAAAACATGTTTTCACTTTGTCATTATGGGGTTTCGGAAGTTGCTAAATGACTAAAATGTAAATGTAAAATGTGTGTTTTTGTGTATATATATTTTTTCCATTTTGAATTCAGGCTGAAACAACAGAATGTGGAATAATTCAAGGGGTATGAATACTTTCTGAAGGCTCTGTAGATAGATTTGGTTCATTAATAAATACATGTCTCTCCGTCTAGTCGGCAGCCCATCTGCGAGATATACCTCAGGAGTTGGTAGGGGAGTGTCGTGAGAAGCTGGAACAGACGCCCTGCAAAGAACTCTTCAACGACTGCTGCAAGTATGTCTGTCTGTCTTATTGGTCTAAACACCTGTCAATCAGGGTATGAGCTGACGTTCATTGGTCAGCTCACCTGTCAATCAGGGTATCACCTGGCATTCATTGGTCAGCACACCTGTCAATCGAAGAGCTATATATAATTAAGTGGTCTGGCTATTGTATCTGGGGGCCATTTTGGAATGATGGTTGTGTTGGAATTGTGGGGCAGGAAGATTTAACTGAATCCTAATGCCAGAGATGAAAAGGTGAAGCGAGGGAGAACTCAACAAGCAAAACGTTTTTGTATGGAGGTCAATGAGAGAGTGTGGAATTTGGTTAACAAAAATGTAATGGCTTATTTGCTACGTGTGGCTTATTTGATCAAATATACATTGTTGTAATACTTAGGTTGTTAAGAGTGTACTGGTATAAGTAGGATACGTGATATTCCGGCAACTTTGAGGGAAAAAAAACTTTGTTTGGAGTTGTGCCTGGTCATCACTAGTTACCACAGCCACAAAGTCATAAACCCTGCCTATTTCTACAATTTCTCTTCGTAAAATGTGATTTTTAACCTAACCTTAACCACACTGCTAACCTTATGCCTAAACCTAACCTTAAATGAAAAGGAAAAAAAGCACATTTGTTTTTATGAATTTTTACTATATAGCCAATTTTGACTTTGTGGCTGTGGTAACTAGTGGAAACCGCTGTGCCTGTTGTTCACGTGCGTATCTGCCCTCTCATTGGCTAGAATGGTCCCACCTGATCTTGCCTCCTCCTGATTTAGTACTTGATAAACAAAAACAGCTGAAGGGATTTTTACGAGATTCTGGGAATGTGTTGTAAACCATTGGAGGAGATGTGAAAATTCATGGAAGATGACATTTAGTTTGGCTTCGATGTGATGGATGGAGGATTTGTCTTTTCAATGGGTCCTGGCTTTGTGTGTTTTGGCAGGGATTCCCAACCCTGTTCCTGGAGAGCTATCGTAATGTAGGTTCTCTACAACCCTGTTCCTGGAGAGCTATCATAATGTAGGTTCTCTACAACCCTGTTCATGGAGAGCTATCATAATGTAGGTTCTCTACAACCCTGTTCCTGGAGAGCTATCATAATGTAGGTTCTCTACAACCCTGTTCCTGGAGAGCTATCGTAATGTAGGTTCTCTACAACCCTGTTCCTGGAGAGCTATCATAATGTAGGTTCTCTACAACCCTGTTCCTGGAGAGCTATCGTAATGTAGGTTCTCTACAACCCTGTTCCTGGAGAGCTATCATAATGTAGGTTCTCTACAACCCTGTAGGTTCTCTACAACCCTGTTCCTGGAGAGTTCCTGATTCTAATAATCAGCTGGTTGGTAAACTGAATCAGGTTAGTTACAACTGGGGGTGGAGTTAAAACCTACAGGAGGGTTTCTCTCCAGGAACAGGGTTGGAGTTAAAACCTACAGGAGGGTTTCTCTCCAGGAACAGGGTTGGAGTGTAAACCTACAGGAGGGTATCTCTCCAGGAACAGGGTTGGAGTGTAAACCTACAGGAGGGTTTCTCTCCAGGAACAGGGTTGGAGTTAAAACCTACAGGAGGGTATCTCTCCAGGAACAGGGTTGGAGTGTAAACCTACAGGAGGGTAGCTCTCCAGGAACAGGGTTGGAGTTAAAACCTACAGGAGGGTATCTCTCCAGGAACAGGGTTGGAGTGTAAACCTACAGGAGGGTATCTCTCCAGGAACAGGGTTGGAGTGTAAACCTCCAGGAGGGTTTCTCTCCAGGAACAGGGTTGGAGTGTAAACCTACAGGAGGGTATCTCTCCAGGAACAGGGTTGGAGTTAAAACCTACAGGAGGGTTTCTCTCCAGGAACAGGGTTGGAGTTAAAACCTACAGGAGGGTTTCTCTCCAGGAACAGGGTTGGAGTTAAAACCTACAGGAGGGTATCTCTCCAGGAACAGGGTTGGAGTTAAAACCTACAGGAGGGTATCTCTCCAGGAACAGGGTTGGAGTGTAAACCTACAGGAGGGTTTCTCTCCAGGAACAGGGTTGGAGTGTAAACCTACAGGAGGGTATCTCTCCAGGAACAGGGTTGGAGTGTAAACCTACAGGAGGGTATCTCTTGTCAACTAAGGCTGCAGTTAGGATGCTTCTGAAACTTTTTTAAGACATAAACTGTTTAGAGAGTTATGACGTGTGTGTGTGTATGGTGTGTGTTAGCGCAGTGTGTGTGTGTGTGTGTGTGTGTGTGTGTGTGTGTGTGTGTGTGTGTGTGTGTGTGTGTGTTGGAAAGAGCTCAACTCTGTCACAGTAATGATTATGAGGGAGCTGGCACCTGGAACAGTATTACACACACACACACACACACACACACACACACACACACACACACACACACACACACACACACACACACACACACACACATACACACACATACACACACACACACACAGTGGTGCCAAATGGACGTGAGCAGCAGGAGAGGGCATCCGGACGCCTGGCATGGGCACAACAACGGCCTCAGTGTTCACCACACACTGAATTACAGGTGTCGTAGTTTCCTGCTCTCAGCCCCAGAGCCAATAGAGCTACACTACATGACCAACAGGATGTGGACACCTGCTCGTCAAACATCTCATTACTAAATCATGGACATTAATATGGAGTTGGTCGACCCCTTTACTGCTATAACAGCCTCCACTCTTCTGGGAAGGCTTTTAGCTAGATGTTGGAACATTGCTGTGGGGACTTGCTTCCATTCAGCCACAAGAGCATTAGTGAGGTCGGGCACTGATGTTGGGCGATTAGGCCTGGCTCACAGTCGGAATTACAATTCATTCCAAAGGTGTTCGATGGGGTTGAGGTCAGGGCTCTGTGCAGGCCAGTCAAGTTCTTCTACACCGATCTCGACAAACCATTTCTCTATGGACCTCTCTTTGTGCACGGGGGGCATTGTCATGCTGAAACAGGAAAGGGCCTTCCCCAAACTGTTGCCATAAAGTTGGAAGCACAGAATTGTCTAAAATGTCACTTAAAATGTCCCTTCCCTGGAACTAAAGGGCCCGAACCATGAAAAAACACACCCATATATTGTTCCTCCTCCACCAAACTTTACAGTTGGCAGTGTGCATTGGGGCAGGTAGCGTTCTCCTGGCATCTGCCAAACCCAGATTTATCCGTCGGACTGCCAGATGGTGAAGCGTGATTCATCACTCTAGAGAACGTGTTTCCACTGCTCCAGAGTCCAATGGGGACGAGCTTTACACCACTCCAGACAATGCTTGGCATTGTGCATGGTGATCTTAGGCTTGTGTGCGGCTGCTCAGCCATGGAAACCCATTTCATGAAGCTCCAGACGAACAGTTATTGTGCTGACGTTTCTTCCAGAGTAGTGAATGTTGCATCCGAGGACAGACGATTTTGACCCGGTACGCGCTTCACCACTCGGCGGTCCCGTTCTCTGAGCTTGTGTGGCCTACCACTTCACGACTGAGCCGTTGTTGCTCCTAGATGTTTCCACTTACAGTTGACCGGGGCATCTCTAGCAGGGCAGAAATTTTACAAACCGACTTGTTGGAAAGGTGGCATCCTATGACGGTGCCACATTGGAAATGTCACTGAGCTCTTCAGTAAGGCTATTCTACTGCCAATGTTTGTCTAAGGAGATTGCATGGCTGTGTGCTCAATTTTATACACCGGTCAGGAAGGGGTGGGGCTGAAAAAAACAATCTATTCATTTGAAGGGGTGTCCAACATACTGCTGTATATATAGTGTATGAAGGGGTGTCCATACTGCTGTATATATAGTGTATGAAGGGGTGTCCACATACTGCTGTATATATAGTGTATGAAGGGGTGTCCACATACTGCTGTATATATAGTGTATGAAGGGGTGTCCACATACTGCTGTATATATAGTGTATGAAGGGGTGTCCACATACTGCTGTATATATAGTGTATGAAGGGGTGTCCACATACTGCTGTATATATAGTGTATGAAGGGGTGTCCACATACTGCTGTATATATAGTGTATGAAGGGGTGTCCACATACTGCTGTATATATAGTGTATGAAGGGGTGTCCACATACTGCTGTATATATAGTGTATGAAGGGGTGTCCACATACTGCTGTATATATAGTGTATGAAGGGGTGTCCACATACTGCTGTATATATAGTGTATGAAGGGGTGTCCACATAATGCTGCTGTATATATAGTGTATGAAAGGGTGTCCATACTGCTGTATATATAGTGTATGAAGGGGTGTCCACATACTGCTGTATATATAGTGTATGAAGGGGTGTCCATACTGCTGTATATATAGTGTATGAAGGGGTGTCCATACTGCTGTATATATAGTGTATGAAGGGGTGTCCACATACTGCTGTATATATTGTGTATGAAGGGGTGTCCATACTGCTGCTGTGTATATATAGTGTATGAAGGGGTGTCCATACTGCTGCTGTGTATATATAGTGTATGAAGGGGTGTCCATACTGCTGCTGTATATATAGTGTATGAAGGGGTGTCCACATACAGCTGCTGTGTGTATATATAGTGTATGAAGGGGTGTCCATACTGCTGTATATATAGTGCATGAAGGGGTGTCCACATACTGCTGTGTATATATAGTGTATGAAGGGGTGTCCATATTGCTGTATATATAGTGTATGAAGGGGTGTCCACATACTGCTGTATATATAGTGTATGAAGGGGTGTCCACATACTGCTGTATATATAGTGTATGAAGGGGTGTCCACATACTGCTGTATATATAGTGTATGAAGGGGTGTCCACATACTGCTGTATATATAGTGTATGAAGGGGTGTCCATACTGCTGTATATATAGTGTATGAAGGGGTGTCCATACTGCTGTATATATAGTGTATGAAGGGGTGTCCACATACTGCTGTATATATTGTGTATGAAGGGGTGTCCATACTGCTGCTGTGTATATATAGTGTATGAAGGGGTGTCCATACTGCTGCTGTGTATATATAGTGTATGAAGGGGTGTCCACATACAGCTGCTGTGTGTATATATAGTGTATGAAGGGGTGTCCATACTGCTGTATATATAGTGTATGAAGGGGTGTCCACATACTGCTGTGTATATATAGTGTATGAAGGGGTGTCCACATACTGCTGTATATATAGTGTATGAAGGGGTGTCCACATACTGCTGTATATATAGTGTATGAAGGGGTGTCCACATACTGCTGTATATATAGTGTATGAAGGGGTGTCCACATACTGCTGTATATATAGTGTATGAAGGGGTGTCCACATACTGCTGTATATATAGTGTATGAAGGGGTGTCCACATACTGCTGTATATATAGTGTATGAAGGGGTGTCCACATAATGCTGCTGTATATATAGTGTATGAAAGGGTGTCCATACTGCTGTATATATAGTGTATGAAGGGGTGTCCACATACTGCTGTATATATAGTGTATGAAGGGGTGTCCATACTGCTGTATATATAGTGTATGAAGGGGTGTCCATACTGCTGTATATATAGTGTATGAAGGGGTGTCCACATACTGCTGTGTATATATAGTGTATGAAGGGGTGTCCATACTGCTGTATATATAGTGTATGAAGGGGTGTCCACATACTGCTGTGTATATATAGTGTATGAAGGGGTGTCCACATACTGCTGTATATATAGTGTATGAAGGGGTGTCCACATACTGCTGTATATATAGTGTATGAAGGGGTGTCCACATACTGCTGTATATATAGTGTATGAAGGGGTGTCCACATACTGCTGTATATATAGTGTATGAAGGGGTGTCCACATACTGCTGTATATATAGTGTATGAAGGGGTGTCCACATACTGCTGTATATATAGTGTATGAAGGGGTGTCCACATACTGCTGTATATATAGTGTATGAAGGGGTGTCCACATACTGCTGTATATATAGTGTATGAAGGGGTGTCCATACTGCTGTATATATATTGTATGAAGGGGTGTCCACATACTGCTGTATATATTGTGTATGAAGGGGTGTCCATACTGCTGTATATATAGTGTATGAAGGGGTGTCCATACTGCTGCTGTGTATATATAGTGTATGAAGGGGTGTCCATACTGCTGCTGTGTATATATAGTGTATGAAGGGGTGTCCATACTGCTGCTGTATATATAGTGTATGAAGGGGTGTCCATACTGCTGCTGTATATATAGTGTATGAAGGGGTGTCCACATACAGCTGCTGTGTGTATATATAGTGTATGAAGGGGTGTCCACATACTGCTGTATATATTGTGTATGAAGGGGTGTCCATACTGCTGTATATATAGTGTATGAAGGGGTGTCCATACTGCTGCTGTGTATATATAGTGTATGAAGGGGTGTCCATACTGCTGCTGTGTATATATAGTGTATGAAGGGGTGTCCATACTGCTGCTGTATATATAGTGTATGAAGGGGTGTCCATACTGCTGCTGTATATATAGTGTATGAAGGGGTGTCCACATACAGCTGCTGTGTGTATATATAGTGTATGAAGGGGTGTCCACATACTGCTGTATATATAGTGGATGAAGGGGTGTCCACATACTGCTGTATATATAGTGTATGAAGGGGTGTCCACATACTGCTGTATATATAGAGTATGAAGGGGTGTCCACATACTGCTGTGTATATATAGTGTATGAAGGGGTGTCCACATACTGCTGTATATGTAGTGTATGAAGGGGTGTCCACATACTGCTGTATATATAGAGTATGAAGGGGTGTCCATACTGCTGTATATATAGAGTATGAAGGGGTGTCCATACTGCTGTATATATAGTGTATGAAGGGGTGTCCACATACTGCTGTATATATAGTGTATGAAGGGGTGTCCACATACTGCTGTATATATAGTGTATGAAGGGGTGTCCACATACTGCTGTATATATAGTGTATGAAGGGGTGTCCACATACTGCTGTATATATAGTGTATGAAGGGGTGTCCATACTGCTGTATATATAGTGTATGAAGGGGTGTCCATACTGCTGCTGTGTGTATATATAGTGTATGAAGGGGTGTCCATACTGCTGCTGTGTGTATATATAGTGTATGAAGGGGTGTCCATACTGCTGCTGTGTGTATATATAGTGTATGAAGGGGTGTCCATACTGCTGTGTATATATAGTGCAGTGTCTACATGTGAAAACAGTGTGTTTCTAGGATCTGTGGTTAAAAAGAGAAGAAGAAAGGTCCTAACAAAAAATGCTTCTCTGTGACATCACAGGGTAGGATTAAACAGTAAGATAAATGTGTTTCTAGCCAGAGGGAGGACATTCCTTACTCCCCGGGTCACTGTGAATCTCTACGTGTTTTGAACATCTGTTTTAAAAAAAAAATTTAACTCTTAATTTTCTGATGATTCACAACTTTTTAACGTTACATTTTCTTCTTAAAAAAAAGTGTAAATATATATTATATGCATTTTCCACATTATGTAGACACTGGTATTGTGCTGGAGGTGAGGAACATGAGGTTGAAAAGTGGCAGAATTGCCCTTTTTAAGTCAGGTTTTCACGTAGTCATGCATTGATGTCAATGGAAGACTATTTTGTGTAAATTGGACTGGAGTGGAAGTTAGGATATCGTCCCAAAAAAAGTTTCCAGAGCTTCCCTTATTCCTAATGGGAAAAGCACACACACA
>NC_138298.1:39552500-39572500 GCF_965601325.2 Salmo salar
CTCCCTCGGAACAACTGGAATCTCTCTCTGACGTACCAGGTCTCTCCCTCGGGACAACTGGAATCTCTCTCTGACGTACCAGGTCTCTCCCTCGGGACAACTGGAATCTCTCTGTGACGTACCAGGTCTCTCCCTCGGGACAACTGGAATCTCTCTGTGACGTACCAGGTCTCTCCCTCGGGACAACTGGAATCTCTCTCTGACGTACCAGGTCTCTCCCTCGGGACAACTGGAATCTCTCTCTGACGTACCGGGTCTCTCCCTCGGGACAACTGGAATCTCTCTCTGACGTACCAGGTCCCTCCCTCGGGACAACTGGAATCTCTCTCTGTGACGTACCAGGTCTCTCCCTCGGGACAACTGGAATCTCTCTCTGACGTACCAGGTCTCTCCCTCGGGACAACTGGAATCTCTCTCTCTGTGACGTACCAGGTCTCTCCCTCGGGACAACTGGAATCTCTCTCTGATGTACCAGGTCTCTCCCTCGGGACAACTGGAATCTCTCTCTGTGACGTACCAGGTCTCTCCCTCGGGACAACTGGAATCTCTCTCTGTGACGTACCAGGTCTCTCCCTCGGGACAACTGGAATCTCTCTGTGACGTACCAGGTCTCTCCCTCGGGACAACTGGAATCTCTCTGTGACGTACCAGGTCTCTCCCTCGGGACAACTGGAATCTCTCTCTGTACCAGGTCTCTCCCTCGGGACAACTGGAATCTCTCTCTGACGAACCAGGTCTCTCCCTCGGGACAACTGGAATCTCTCTCTGACGAACCAGGTCTCTCCCTCGGGACAACTGGAATCTCTCTGTGACGTACCAGGTCTCTCCCTCGGGACAACTGGAATCTCTCTGTGACGTACCAGGTCTCTCCCTCGGGACAACTGGAATCTCTCTGTGACGTACCAGGTCTCTCCCTTGGGACAACTGGAATCTCTCTGTGACGTACCAGGTCTCTCCCTCGGGACAACTGGAATCTCTCTCTGTGACGTACCAGGTCTCTCCCTCGGGACAACTGGAATCTCTCTCTGTACCAGGTCCCTCCCTCGGGACAACTGGAATCTCTCTGTGACGTACCAGGTCTCTCCCTTGGGACAACTGGAATCTCTCTGTGACGTACCAGGTCTCTCCCTCGGGACAACTGGAATCTCTCTCTGACGTACCAGGTCTCTCCCTCGGGACAACTGGAATCTCTCTCTGTGACGTACCAGGTCTCTCCCTCGGGACAACTGGAATCTCTCTCTGACGTACCAGGTCTCTCCCTCGGGACAACTGGAATCTCTCTCTGACGTACCAGGTCTCTCCCTCGGAACAACTGGAATCTCTCTCTGACGTACCAGGTCTCTCCCTCGGGACAACTGGAATCTCTCTCTGACGTACCAGGTCTCTCCCTCGGGACAACTGGAATCTCTCTGTGACGTACCAGGTCTCTCCCTCGGGACAACTGGAATCTCTCTCTGATGTACCAGGTCTCTCCCTCGGGACAACTGGAATCTCTCTCTGACGTACCGGGTCTCTCCCTCGGGACAACTGGAATCTCTCTGTGACGTACCGGGTCCCTCCCTCGGGACAACTGGAATCTCTCTCTGTGACGTACCAGGTCTCTCCCTCGGGACAACTGGAATCTCTCTCTGACGTACCAGGTCTCTCCCTCGGGACAACTGGAATCTCTCTCTCTGTGACGTACCAGGTCTCTCCCTCGGGACAACTGGAATCTCTCTCTGATGTACCAGGTCTCTCCCTCGGGACAACTGGAATCTCTCTCTGTGACGTACCAGGTCTCTCCCTCGGGACAACTGGAATCTCTCTCTGACGTACCAGGTCTCTCCCTCGGGACAACTGGAATCTCTCTGTGACGTACCAGGTCTCTCCCTCGGGACAACTGGTATCTCTCTGTGACGTACCAGGTCTCTCCCTCGGGACAACTGGAATCTCTCTGTGACGTACCAGGTCTCTCCCTCGGGACAACTGGAATCTCTCTGTGACGTACCAGGTCTCTCCCTCGGGACAACTGGAATCTTGGAACGCCGTTTGGAGTAGCGGAACGTTACTTTGGAAAAACGATTCTATTCTCAGTCTGGGTTAGAGACATGAGCTGGGACAGATGTAAACGCACACATATTCGTATGTGAGGGGCTAGAAAACAGGTTTTGTGTGCTTTTAAACAGTTTACTACAGTTCAGTTTGAAGGGGTTATGACAGTTCAAATAGGCAGTATAGTGCACTGAACAACAATATAAACAGAACGTGTCTCACATTTAGTGCACAAATGTGTTTACATCCCTGTTAGTGAGCATTTCTCGTTTGCCCCAAGATAATCCATCCACCTGACAGGTGTGGCATATCAAGAAGCTGATTAAACAGCATGATCATTACATAGGTGCACCTTGTGCTGGGGGGGGGGGGGGCAATAAAAGGCCACTTTTTAAAATGTGCAGTTTTGTCAAGCAACACAATGCCACAGATGTGTTTCAAGCATGCAATTGGCATGCTGACTGCAGGAATGTCCACCAATGCTGTTGCCAGAGAATTGAATGTTCATGTGTCTACCATACACCACCTCTAACGTGTCTACCATAAGCCGCCTCCAATAGCCTTCTACTGGTTAAAGACACCATGATTACACTAGCACTAAGATACAGAATGAACATTTACTGTAGTGTTTTGGGGGGGACAAGAAGTGATGTGTGTTTCTCTCTCTCATATGCTCTTATAATACACACACACACACACACACACACACACACACACACACACACACACACACACACACACACACACACACACACACGCGCCTGGCTGGGTGTGCTTTTCCAGTGGACCTCCCGTTGTTTCTAAAGCGTTTCTGGGAATTCCAGTTTCCTGGTTGAACTGTTTGGAATGTTCTGTCTTTCAGACGTACTTCACGCTTCTTTTCATTTCATCCTCTCTATTCTGGAGCTCAGCTTTCAGTAGGGCACATGGATACACACTCACGCACCAACACACACATTCACACATACGCACAAACAGATGAAAACACGGTATCTGTTTTTGATAAAGTGTGTGTGTGTGTAACAGTTTAAGTGTGTTATTCTCATGGGAAAAGAGGAATGTCTGAGTTACCTGGTCATTCTATAAACCTGAACATCAGAGAGAAGGTTAGAAATGGTTGATAAAAGATTAGGGATGGTTAATATAAGGTTAAGGATTGTTGATATAAGGTTACAATGTGTTGATAAAAGGTTGGAGATGGTTGGTTTAAAGATGTTATATTTAAAGTTGTGGACCAAAAGGTTTGGGGAGACAGAATGGTGGAGAGTTTGGTTTGGTTGGAGAAAGTGGATTTTAGATTTGGTTGTAATGGGGGAGTGGTGTCTTGGATATGTTTAACTCAGTGTTTTTTCCTCTCTGTTTCTTTCCATCTCTCTCTCTCTCTCTCTCTCTCTCTCTCTCTCGTTCTCTCTCTCTCTCGTTCTCTCTCTCTCGTTCTCTCTCTCTCTCGTTCTCTCTCTCTCGTTCTCTCTCTCTCTCTCTTTCTCTTTCTCTTTTCTCCAGTATTGTTCGGGAGTACCTGAGCGGCGCTCCGTTCTCCTCCTACCAGGAGACCATGTACTTCTCTCGCTTTCTGCAGTGGAAGTGGCTGGAGAGGTGGGTCATGAGTCAGTCGATCAATGTACTTTCTCTCTCACGTAGGGTTCCACAGTGCCCTTCAGAAAGTATTCAACCCCCCTTTTACTTTCCCCACATGTTGTTGTGTTACAGCCTGAATTTTAAATGGATTCAATTGAGATTTTTGTGTCACTGGTCTACACACAATAATCCATAATGTCAAAGTAGAATTTTAGTTTGTAGAAAATGTTCACAATTAATAAATGAATAAGTATTAAGTAAAAAAAAAATGCTTAAGTCACACGTTAAGAAATTAAACGTACAAGACCGATATCACCCCGAATTAAAGAGAAAACAAAGAGTTAGATTGAAGAGAGGACAGAAGGTAAATTGACAACCTGTGGTTAGATCATTGGACTAGTAACCGAAAGGTCGCTAGATCGTTATCCCTGAGCTGACAAGGTACAAATCTGTCGTTCTGCCCCTGAACAAGGCAGTTAACCCACTGTTCTTGGGCCATCATTGTAAATAAGAATTTGTTCTTAACTGACTTGCCTCATTAAATGAAGGATAAATAAAATAAATAAATAAAAAGTTGCATGGACTCACACTGTGTTCAGTAATAGTAGTTAACATGATTAGTTTTTAATGACTTCCCCATCTCTGTACCCTACACATACAATTATCTGTAAGGCCCCTCAATCCAGTAGGGAATTTCAAACAAATAACATTGTAATTACCCTACAATAATAAACTAAACAACGAGTGAAAAGTAGGAAGCCTGAACAGAATAAAACATATTCCAAAACATGCTTCCTGTTTGCAACAAGGCACTAAAGTAATACTGCAAAGAAATGAACTTTATGTCCTGAATACAAAGTGTCGTGTTTGATTTGCCCAGAACATATCACTGACTATCACTCAGTGTGTTTTTAAGCATGGTGGTGGCTGCATCATGTTATGGGTATGACTGTCATCAGCAAGGACCTAGAGGATTTTTTTAGGATAAAAAATAAATACAGTTTAACACAGGCTAGAGGAAAACCTGCTTCAGTCTGCTTTACACCAGACACTGGGAGAGGAATTCACCTTTCAGCAGGACAATAACCTACAACACAAAGCCAATTACACATTGGAGTTTCTTACCAAGAAGACGGTGAATGTTCCTGAGTAGCCTAGTTACAGTTTTGACTGAAATCTACTTGAAAATCTATGGCTGAAAATGGCTGTCTAACAATGATCAAGAACCAACTTGACAGAGATTGAAGAATTCTTTTTAAAACAATAATGTGAAAGAATATATACAATCCAGGTGTGTAAAGCTCTTAGACTTACCCAGAAAGACTCACAGCTCTTAGAAACTCACCCAGAAAGACTCACAGCTCTTAGAGACTTACCCAGAAAGACTCACAGCTCTTAGAGACTTACCCAGAAAGACTCACAGCTCTTAGAGACTTACCCAGAAAGACTCACAGCTCTTAGAGACTTACCCAGAAAGACTCACAGCTCTTAGAGACTTACCCAGAAAGACTCACAGCTCTTAGAGACTTACCCAGAAAGACTCACAGCTCTTAGAGACTTACCCAGAAAGACTCACAGCTCTTAGAGACTTACCCAGAAAGACTCACAGCTCTTAGAGACTTACCCAGAAAGACTCACAGCTCTTAGCGACATACCCAGAAAGACTCACAGCTCTTAGCGACTTACCCAGAAAGACTCACAGCTCTTAGCGACTTACCCAGAAAGACTCACAGCTCTTAGCGACATACCCAGAAAGACTCACAGCTCTTACAGACTTACCCAGAAAGACTCACAGCTCTTAGCGACATACCCAGAAAGACTCACAGCTCTTAGCGACATACCCAGAAAGACTCACAGCTCTTACAGACTTACCCAGAGACTCACAGCTGTAATCACTGCCGAAGGTGATTCTAACATGTATTGACTCAGGGGGTTGAGTAAAGTAGCCTCTTTGGACCGGTTTCCCGGACATACAGCAAGCCTAGTCCTAGAATAAAAAGATGATCTGTTGAAAGTGCTTTTTAGTCCAAGATTATAATCTGGTTGTTAAATAAAATAAATGTTCTGTCAATCCATGAATCAATCAAATGTATTTATAAAGCCTTTCTTACATCAGCTGATATCTCAAAGTGCTGTACAGAAACCCAGCCTAAAACCCCAAACAGCAAGCAATGCAGGTGTAGAAGCACGGTGGCTAGGAAAAACTCCCTAGAAAGGCCAGAACCTAGGAAGAAACCTAGAGAGGAACCAGGCCATGACGTGTGGCCAGTCACACACATTCCTTTCTTTCCTTTCTGTATGAAAGCTGAAACACACCATCTCTCTCTCTCCGTCCTACAGTCAACTAGTAACCTTCTGTATGATAACTAAAACACACCATCTCTCTCTCTCTCCTACAGTCAACTAGTAACCTTCTGTATGATAACTAAAACACCATCTCTCTCTCCTACAGTCACCTAGTAACCTTCTGTATGATAACTAAAACACCATCTCTCTCTCTCTGTCCTACAGTCAACTAGTAACCTTCTGTATGATAACTAAAACACACCATCTCTCTCTCTCTCCTACAGTCAACTAGTAACCTTCTGTATGATAACTAAAACACCATCTCTCTCTGTCCTACAGTCAACTAGTAACCTTCTGTATGATAACTAAAACACCATCTCTCTCTCTCTGTCCTACAGTCAACTAGTAACCTTCTGTATGATAACTAAAACACACCATCTCTCTCTCTCTCCTACAGTCAACTAGTAACCTTCTGTATGATAACTAAAACACCATCTCTCTCTCTCCTACAGTCAACTAGTAACCTTCTGTATGATAACTAAAACACCATCTCTCTCCGTCCTACAGTCAACTAGTAACCTTCTGTATGATAACTAAAACACACCATCTCTCTCTCTCCTACAGTCAACTAGTAACCTTCTGTATGATAACTAAAACACCATCTCTCTCCGTCCTACAGGCAACTAGTAACCTTCTGTATGATAACTAAAACACACCATCTATCTCCGTCCTACAGGCAACCAGTAACCAAAAATACCTTCAGGCATTACAGAGTACTAGGAAAAGGTGGATTTGGTGAGGTGAGTGCGTTACTCTGAATGTTTGACCCTGAGTGAGGTGACTGTTTGACCCTGAGTGAGGTGGACTGTTTGACCCTGAGTGAGGTGAGAGTTTGACCCTGAGTGAGGTGAGAGTTTGACCCTGAGTGAGGTGAGAGTTTGACCCTGAGTGAGGTGAGAGTTTGACCCTGAGTGAGGTGACTGTTTGACCCTGAGTGAGGTGACTGTTTGACCCTGAGTGAGGTGACTGTTTGACCCTGAGTGAGGTGACTGTTTGACCCTGAGTAGAGGTGACTGGTTTGACCCTGAGTGAGGTGACTGTTTTGACCCTGAGTGAGGTGACTGTTTGACCACCTGAGTCGAGGTGACTGTTTGACCCTGAGTGAGGCTGACTCGTTTGACCCTGAGGTGAGGGACTCTGACCCTGAGTGAGGGGACTGTTTGACCCTGAGTGAGGGTGACTGTTTCGACCCTGAGTGAGGTGACTGTTTGACCCTGAGTGAGGTGACTGTTTGACCCTGAGTGAGGTGACTGTTTGGACCCTGAGTGAGGTGACTGTTTGACCCCTGAGTGAGGTGACTGTTGACCTGAGTGAGGTGAGAGTTTGACCCTGAGTGAGGTGAGAGTTTGACCCTGAGTGAGGTGACTGTTTGACCCTGAGTGAGGTGACTGTTTGACCCTGAGTGAGGTGACTGTTTGACCCTGAGTGAGGTGACAGTTTGACCCTGAGTGAGGTGAGAGTTTGACCCTGAGTGAGGTGAGAGTTTGACCCTGAGTGAGGTGAGAGTTTGACCCTGAGTGAGGTGACAGTTTGACCCTGAGTGAGGTGACAGTTTGACCCTGAGTGAGGTGACTGTTTGGACCCTGAGTGAGGTGACTGTTTGACCCTGAGTGAGGTGACTGTTTGACCCTGAGTGAGGTGACTGTTTGACCCTGAGTGAGGTGACTGTTTGACCCTGAGTGAGGTGACTGTTTGACCCTGAGTGAGGTGACTGTTTGACCCTGAGTGAGGTGACTGTTTGACCCTGAGTGAGGTGACTGTTTGACCCTGAGTGAGGTGACTGTTTGACCCTGAGTGAGGTGACTGTTTGACCCTGAGTGAGGTGAGGAGTTTGACCCTGAGTGAGGTGAGAGTTTGACCCTGAGTGAGGTGAGAGTTTGACCCTGTGTGAGGTGAGAGTTTGACCCTGAGTGAGGTGAGAGTTTGACCCTGAGTGAGGTGAGAGTTTGACCCTGAGTGAGGTGACTGTTTGACCCTGAGTGAGGTGAGAGTTTGACCCTGAGTGAGGTGACTGTTTGACCCTGAGTGAGGTGACTGTTTGACCCTGAGTGAGGTGACTGTTTGACCCTGAGTGAGGTGACTGTTTGACCCTGAGTGAGGTGACTGTTTGACCCTGAGTGAGGTGACTGTTTGACCCTGAGTGAGGTGACTGCTGTATGTTAATGCAGGTGAATCGTGTGTAAACTTGTGTGCGTGTGCTAACTTGTGCAAGTGTTTCCATACTTCTGTGTGTTAACCGTTTCTCCTCTCCTCCCCCTCTCCTCTCCTCTCCTCTCCTCTTCCTCTCCTCTCCTCTCCTCTCCTCTTCTCTCTCCTCTCCTCTCCTCTCCTCTCCTTCCTCTCCTCTCCTCTCCTCTCCTCTCCTCTCCTCTCCTCTCCTCTCCTCCAGGTGTGTGCCTGTCAGGTCCGGGCCACTGGTAAGATGTACGCCTGTAAAAAGCTGGAGAAGAAGAGAGTGAAGAAGAGAAAAGGTGAAGCCATGGCACTAAACGAAAAACGCATTTTAGAAAAAGTTAACAGTAGTTTTGTAGTAAGTACTTTTTTCTTATTCAAACTCAATTTACCTGATTATGGTGTCTCTCTGTGTCTCTCTGTGTCTCTCTGTGGCTCTCTGTGTCTCTCTCTGTCTCTGTCTGTATCTCTCTCTCTCTCTCTCTCTCTCTCTCTCTCTCTCTCTCTCTCTGTCTCTCTGTCTGTCTCTCTCTCTCTCTCTCTCTCTCTCTCTCTCTCTCTCTCTCTGTCTTCTCTGTCTGTCTGTCTGTCTGTGACTCTGTCTGTCTCTCTGTCTTCTATGTTTGTGTTAAAATGCTCTGTCATCATAAATCAATCCTTCCTTCTGTTACTGTACTGGACTATGTGATGCAACTTTCCGCTGGTCTTAAAATCAGTTCTCTCATAAACCAGTACTTTCCCAAAGATTCCCGTGGAGGATTCTGGGTTTTTCTAGCGTTTTTCCTCTGAAATCCTGTTATCTTCCAACTGGGATTTCCGGAAGGCCTGTGATTTTTAGGAAGGTTAGCTGAATTTTGCAACCTAATCCTGCCTGGTGTAAGGCAACTCACCACTGAGTCTTAACCTGACCTGCAATCAGATGTTAAGAAACAACATACTGACGGTAGCATCCGACTCCAGCCAGCCTGACCTGGGGAACTAGTGGAGATATGAGGAGAAGTGTGTGTGTGTGTGTGTGTGTGTGTGTGTGTACACCCTAACCATAGATTGCTCACTACACTGTGACTGTCAAGTCAACTCCTCCATAGTAATCAGTTGCCAGTGAGGGACCATTCTAATCCTTAAACTCACAGTGACCGTGTGTTTAGACACACACACGTTATGTTCTCCTGTCCTGTGTGTGTGTGTCTCTTCAGAAGACTCCTGCGTAAGAGCTAGCCTTGGCTGACGGGGGCAGAGTGTGTATCGGGGCGAGGTGACCTCGTCCGATCTCCTTCGGGAGCTGAGACTGTGGATAGGAGCTACCCAGCAGTACTTGGGAGTGGGACTTTCTTATCGTGTTTGGAACAGTGTAGTATTTGACTGCGTCAGGGCGGTGTTTGAAGATAACAGTATTAAGTCCCAAATGGCACCCGATTCCCTATTTTAGCGCACTACTTTTGAATAGGGTATACTATATAGGGAATATATTGCCATTTGGGACACAACTAGATACAACACTTTGTTAACTTTGCTAGTCTCTCAAAGTCAACCTCCCTGCTCAAATGGTGAGGTAGTCTGAACACACACACACACACACACACACACACACACACACACACACACACACACACACACACACACACACACACACACACACACAGAGTCATGCGTCAGCTTGGGAAAAGCATGCTAGATCATTCAGATTGAACACAAGGCCCAGTCTAAGTCGGAAAACTCTGCATTGGAAGTGTGTGTGTGTGTGTGTGTGTGTGTGTGTGTGTGTGTGTGTGTGTGTGTGTGTGTGTGTGTGTGTGTGTGTGTGTGTGTGTGTGTGTGTGTGTGTGTGTGTGTGTGTGTGTGCCCCCTTCCCAATAATTCCCCCAGTCCCCGTGGTCGGTCCTGTTTTGTGAGAGTGTATTCCACCAGATGGGAATCCTCCGTGTGGCAGGAACATCCTCCTTCTAAATAACACTGACCTGCCTGTCAATGACCTCCATAGGGCAAGAGAGAGAGGACCTAAAGGAGAGGAGAGAGGGGGGGAGAGAGAGGACCTAAAGGAGAGGAGAGGAGAGAGGGGGGGAGAGAGAGGACCTGAAGGAGAGGAGAGGGAGGGGGGGAGAGAGAGGACCTAAAGGAGAGGAGAGGGAGGGGGGAGAGAGAGGACCTAAAGGAGAGGAGAGGGAGGGGGGGAGAGAGAGGACCTAAAGGAGAGGAGAGAGGACCTAAAGGAGAGGAGAGAGAGGGAGGGGGGAGAGAGAGGACCTAAAGGAGAGAGAGAGGGAGGGAGGGGGGAGAGAGAGGACCTAAAGGAGAGAGGGAGGACCTAAAGGAGAGAGAGAGGACCTAAAGGAGAGGACAGAGAGGGAGGGGGGAGAGAGAGGACCTAAAGGAGAGAGAGAGGAGAGGGAGGGGGGAGAGAGAGGACCTAAAGGAGAGAGAGAGGAGAGGGAGGGGGGAGAGAGAGGACCTAAAGGAGAGAGGGAGGGGGGGAGAGAGAGGACCTAAATGAGAGGAGAGAGAGAGGACCTAAAGGAGAGGAGAGGAGAGGGAGGGGGGAGAGAGAGGACCTAAAGGAGAGGAGAGCGAGAGAGGGGGGGAGAGAGAGGACCTAAAGGAGAGAGAGGGAGGGGGGGAGAGAGAGGACCTAAAGGAGAGGAGAGGGAGGGGGGGAGAGAGAGGACCTAAAGGAGAGGAGAGGGAGGGGGGGAGAGAGAGGACCTAAAGGAGAGGAGAGGGAGGGGGGGGGAGAGAGGACCTAAAGGAGAGGAGAGGGAGGGGGGGAGAGAGAGGACCTAAAGGAGAGGAGAGAGGACCTAAAGGAGAGGAGAGAGAGGGAGGGGGGAGAGAGAGGACCTAAAGGAGAGAGAGAGGACCTAAAGGAGAGAGAGAGGACCTAAAGGAGAGGAGAGAGAGGGAGGGGGGAGAGAGAGGACCTAAAGGAGAGGAGAGGAGAGGGAGGGGGGGAGAGAGAGGACCTAAAGGAGAGGAGAGCGAGAGAGGGGGGGAGAGAGAGGACCTAAAGGAGAGGAGAGGGAGGGGGGGGAGAGAGGACCTAAAGGAGAGGAGAGGGAGGGGGGGGAGAGAGGACCTAAAGGAGAGGAGAGGAGAGGGAGGGGGGGAGAGAGAGGACCTAAAGGAGAGGCGAGGGAGGGGGGGATACTGTCTCTGATACTGTGTGTCTCTCTGATACTGTGTGTGTCTCTGATACTGTGTGTGTCTCTGATACTGTGTGTATATTAAGGAGGTCTGGTTTTGGCTAATGGATTGTTATGAGGGACAACACACACACACACACACACACACACACACACACACACACACACACACACACACACACACACACACACACACAATAGGGTCCTGTAACACATCGGGACCCTATTGGAGCATGGTGTATGTGTTGCTATAGAGACACAATAGATTCATTGTCTGTGTTTCCGTGTAACGTGTGTTCTGTGTCTGTGTAGATGTTTGTGTAGATGTGTGTAACGTGCGTTCTGTGTCTGTGTAGATGTTTGTGTGTAATTTACAGTGAGCGTGTGATCTGTTTTCCCTTTGGACGTCATTACAATGCATGTTGGGTCTTCCTGTAGTTGTGAAATCATGAAATCACGCTCTCTTCTCTCTCCCTCTCTCTCTCTCTCTCTCTCTCTCTCTCCCTCCCCCTCTCTCCCTCCCTCCCTCCCTCTCTCCCTCTCTCGCTCTCTCCCTCCCTCTCTCCCTCCCTCCAGGTTAATCTAGCCTATGCGTATGAGACTAAGGATGCTCTGTGTTTAGTACTGACCATAATGAATGGAGGAGACCTGAAGTTTCACATCTATAATATGGGGAACTCTGGCTTTGATGAGCAGAGGGCCATCTTCTACGCTGCAGAGATCTGTTCTGGGCTGGAAGACCTGCACCGTGAGAGGATCGTCTATCGGTCAGTAATCAATCATTCAACAAATCAATCAACTTTACATTTTACATGTGCATTAAGAGTCACTTCCACAATATATTACAGCAGGGCTGGCCAACTCTGTTCCTGGAGAGATACCCTCCTGTAGGTTTTAACTCCAACTCTGTTCCTGGAGAGATACCCTCCTGTAGGTTTACACTCCAACCCTGTTCCTGGAGAGATACCCTCCTGGAGGTTTACACTCCAACCCTGTTCCTGGAGAGATACCCTCCTGTAGGTTTTAACTCCAACCCTGTTCCTGGAGAGATACCCTCCTGTAGGTTTACACTCCAACCCTGTTCCTGGAGAGAAACCCTCCTGTAGGTTTACACTCCAACCCTGTTCCTGGAGAGATACCCTCCTGTAGGTTTACACTCCAACCCTGTTCCTGGAGAGATACCCTCCTGTAGGTTTTAGCTCCAACCCTGTTCCTGGAGAGATACCCTCCTGTAGGTTTACACTCCAACCCTGTTCCTGGAGAGAAACCCTCCTGGAGGTTTACACTCCAACCCTGTTCCTGGAGAGATACCCTCCTGTAGGTTTACACTCCAACCCTGTTCCTGGAGAGAAACCCTCCTGTAGGTTTACACTCCAACCCTGTTCCTGGAGAGATACCCTCCTGTAGGTTTTAACTCCAACCCTGTTCCTGGAGAGATACCCTCCTGTAGGTTTACACTCCAACCCTGTTCCTGGAGAGAAACCCTCCTGTAGGTTTACACTCCAACCCTGTTCCTGGAGAGATACCCTCCTGTAGGTTTTAACTCCAACCCTGTTCCTGGAGAGATACCCTCCTGTAGGTTTTAACTCCAACCCTGTTCCTGGAGAGATACCCTCCTGTAGGTTTACACTCCAACCCTGTTCCTGGAGAGAAACCCTCCTGTAGGTTTACACTCCAACCCTGTTCCTGGAGAGAAACCCTCCTGTAGGTTTACACTCCAACCCTGTTCCTGGAGAGATACCCTCCTGTAGGTTTTAACTCCAACCCTGTTCCTGGAGAGATACCCTCCTGTAGGTTTACACTCCAACCCTGTTCCTGGAGAGAAACCCTCCTGTAGGTTTTAACTCCAACCCTGTTCCTGGAGAGATGCCTGCACTGCTTTCAGTAAACACACAAGACAAGTATATACTTCAAGGTGCACACTGTGCTGAGGCTGCTGATAAATGCACACTGCTAAGTGCACTATCCTGTTTCAAATCCATTTCCAAAGATATTAAGATGACATAAACAGTATCTGGGGTGTGTGTGTGTGTGTGTGTGTGTGTGTGTGTGTGTGTGTGTGTGTTGCAGACTTAAGACACACACACAGCCCTTTATGCAAACAACACACCAATAGGAGGCCACCAGTGCAGACAGGTCAAGGGTCATGGACTGTTCTGGAAGATTCCTTTCTTCTAAATTAGTAGTATCAACTAAATCATAGTCTTTATATGGTTAGCTGATTTAGATGGTTAGCTGATGGTTAGCTGATGGTTAACAGACTTAGATGGTTAGCTGGTTAGCTGATGGTTAGATGGTTAGCTGATGGTTAGCTGATGGTTAGATGGTTAGCTGATTTAGATGGTTAGCTGATTTAGATGGTTAGCTGATTAGATGTTTAGATGGTTAGCTGATGGTTAGATGGTTAGCTGTTTAGATGGTTAGCTGATGGTTAGATGGTTAGCTGATGGTTAGATGGTTAGCTGATTAGATGGTTAGCTGGTTAGATGGTAAAATGGTTAGCTGATTAGATGTTTAGCTGATTTAGATGGTTAGCTGTGTTAGTGCTGTGCAGGAACAAAAGCATGCGTGCCCAGAACTGGTGTTGGATAAATAACTCTAACTTTGTGTATGTTTTTTTCTTCTCAGGGACTTAAAACCTGAAAACATTCTTCTAGACGACCGTGGTAAGCTTGAACCACGTCTTGTCACTGACTTAGCTAATTACAAGCCTTGGTACTAGCAACATAAACTAGCTAGCTACAAGCCTTGGTACTAGCAACATAAACTAGCTAGCTATAAGCCTTGGTATTAGCAACATAAACTAGATAGCTATAAACCTTGGTACTAGCAACATAAACTAGCTAGCTATAAACCTTGGTACTAGCAACATAAACTAGCTAGCTACAAGCCTTGGTACTAGCAACATAAACTAGCTAGCTATAAGCCTTGGTACTAGCAACATAAACTAGCTAGCTACAAGCCTTGGTACTAGCAACATAAACTAGCTAGCTACAAGCCTTGGTACTAGCAACATAAACTAGCTAGCTACAAGCCTTGGTACTAGCAACATAAACTAGCTAGCTATAAGCCTTGGTACTAGCAACATAAACTAGCTAGCTATAAGCCTTGGAACTAGCAACATAAACTAGCTAGCTACAAGCCTTGGTACTAGCAACCTAAACTAGCTAGCTACAAGCCTTGGTACTAGCAACATAAACTAGCTAGCTACAAGCCTTGGTACTAGCAACATAAACTAGCTAGCTATAAGCCTTGGTACTAGCAACTTAAACTAGCTAGCTACAAGCCTTGGTACTAGCAACATAAACTAGCTAGCTACAAGCCTTGGTACTAGCAACATAAACTAGCTAGCTATAAGCCTTGGTACTAGCAACATAAACTAGCTAGCTACAAGCCTTGGTACTAGCAACATAAACTAGCTAGCTACACTGTTATTCCCCATACCCATAGTGATATTCATAAACATGTTATTACACTTTTATTCATGTTCATAAACATGTTATTCATGTCCTCTCCAGGACACATCCGTATCTCTGACCTGGGACTAGCCGTCCAGATTCCCGACTCAGAGACGATACGAGGGAGAGTGGGCACCGTAGGATACATGGGTACATCCTACCTCTCTCTTCCTATCTCCTTGATTCCTCCTCTTCATCTCTCTCTCTCTACATACATGGGTACATCCTACCTCTCTTCTCATCCCCCTCTCCATCTCTTTTTAACCCTGTCCCTCTCTCTCCTAGACCTGGAGGTGTCTAGACATAATCTATCCCCCTCTCTCTCTCTCTCTCTCTCTCTCTCTCTCTCTCTCTCTCTCTCTCTCTCTCTCTCTCCGTCAGCCCCAGAGGTGATCCAGAATGAGGCCTACTCCTTCAGTCCTGACTGGTGGGGTCTGGGCTGTCTGGTGTTTGAGATGATCCAGGGTCAGTCACCCTTCCGCCGGCGTAAAGAACGAGTGAAGAGAGAAGAGGTGGACAGACGAGTGCGAGAAGACCCCGAGGAATACTCTGACAAGTTCTCTGAGGAGGCCAAGGATATCTGCAGACAGGTGGGAGAGAGGGAGTGATGGATGGCGTGTTTAAAGAACACACACACACACACAGTTAGTTATTCCTCTGCCGGGGTTAGGGATAAAGTGAGGTCACACGGGGTGTGTGTGTGTGTGTGTGTGTGTGTGTGTGTGTGTGTGTGTGTGTGTGTGTGTGTGTGTGTGTGTTCTGTGAGCAGGTGTGTGTGTGGTCAACATCCCTTCTCTACAGTGTTATCCATGGTGGTTGAGCAGCGGTCATGTTTCAGACCGGTCCACCAGAGTTAATATTTGCTTCATCCATGAATGAGCATTTGGAGCACTAGTGTGAACCCTGTCTGTGTGGTTGTCCACAAATACAATATCTTCTTCATCTTCCTCTTCTTTCTTCTCTTCTCTTCTTCTTTCTTCTTCTCTCTTCTTCTTTCTCTTCTTCCTCTTCTTTCTTCATCTTCTTCTTCTCTTCTTTTTCTCTTTTTCTCTTCTTCTTTCTCTCCTTCTTCCTCTTCTTTCTTCTTCTCTCTTCTTCTTTCTCTCCTTTCTCTCTTCTTCTTTCTCTCTTCTCTTCTTTTTCTCTTCTTCTCTCCTTCTTCCTCTTCTTTCTTCTTCTTCTCTCCTTCTTTCTCTTCTTTCTCTCTTCTTCTTCTTTCTCTTCTTCTTTCTTCTCTGCATTGGACTCTCTACTGGGAGAGAGGAGGGGATGAGGGAGGTAAAGGAGAGAGGGTGAAGGACCGTTACTGTTCCAGTCAGAGACACAGGCCTTTGGGGGGATTCCTCTGTTCCAGTGAGAGACACAGGCCTCTGGGGGGATTCCTCTGTTCCAGTCAGAGACACAGGCCTCTGGGGGGGATTCCTCTGTTCCAGTGAGAGACACAGGCCTCTGGGGGGATTCCTCTGTTCCAGTCAGAGACACAGGCCTCTGGGGGGATTCCTCTGTTCCAGTCAGAGACACAGGCCTCTGGGGGGATTCCTCTGTTCCAGTCAGAGACACAGGCCTCTGGGGGGGATTCCTCTGTTCCAGTGAGAGACACAGGCCTCTGGGGGGATTCCTCTGTTCCAGTCAGAGACACAGGCCTCTGGGGGGATTCCTCTGTTCCAGTGAGAGACACAGGCCTCTGGGGGATTCCTCTGTTCCAGTCAGAGACACAGGCCTCTGGGGGATTCCTCTGTTCCAGTGAGAGACACAGGCCTCTGGGGGGATTCCTCTGTTCCAGTGAGAGACACAGGCCTCTGGGGGGATTCCTCTGTTCCAGTGAGAGACACAGGCCTCTGGGGGGATTCCTCTGTTCCAGTCAGAGACACAGGCCTCTGGGGGGGATTCCTCTGTTCCAGTGAGAGACACAGGCCTTTGGGGGGATTCCTCTGTTCCAGTGAGAGACACAGGCCTCTGGGGGGGATTCCTCTGTTCCAGTCAGAGACACAGGCCTCTGGGGGGATTCCTCTGTTCCAGTCAGAGACACAGGCCTCTGGGGGGGATTCCTCTGTTCCAGTCAGAGACACAGGCCTCTGGGGGGATTCCTCTGTTCCAGTCAGAGACACAGGCCTCTGGGGGGATTCCTCTGTTCCAGTCAGAGACACAGGCCTCTGGGGGGGATTCCTCTGTTCCAGTCAGAGACACAGGCCTCTGGGGGGATTCCTCTGTTCCAGTGAGAGACACAGGCCTCTGGGGGGATTCCTCTGTTCCAGTGAGAGACACAGGCCTTTGGGGGGATTCCTCTGTTCCAGTGAGAGACACAGGCCTCTGGGGGGATTCCTCTGTTCCAGTCAGAGACACAGGCCTCTGGGGGGGATTCCTCTGTTCCAGTCAGAGACACAGGCCTCTGGGGGGATTCCTCTGTTCCAGTCAGAGACACAGGCCTCTGGGGGATTCCTCTGTTCCATCCATATGGAAGGGATGATGCTGTTTGTATGTGGCTGCTATGGAAGGGATGATGCTGTTTGTATGTGGTTGCTATGGAAGGGATGATGCTGTTTGTATGTGGCTGCTATGGAAGGGATGATGCTGTTTGTATGTGGTTGCAATGGAAGGGATGATGCTGTTTGTATGTGGTTGCTATGGAAGGGATGATGCTGTTTGTATGTGGTTGCTATGGAAGGGATGATGCTG
The DNA here is from genome assembly GCF_965601325.2 of Salmo salar. NCBI lineage: Eukaryota > Metazoa > Chordata > Actinopteri > Salmoniformes > Salmonidae > Salmo > Salmo salar. The sequence goes on from NC_138298.1 coordinate 39,569,899, forward strand.
TTTGTATGTGGTTGCTATGGAAGGGATGATGCTGTTTGTATGTGGCTGCTATGGAAGGGATGATGCTGTTTGTATGTGGTTGCTATGGAAGGGATCATGCTGTTTGTATGTGGCTGCTATGGAAGGGATGATGCTGTTTGTATGTGGTTGCTATGGAAGAGATGATGCTGTTTGTATGTGGCTGCTATGGAAGTGAACTGTGTTTGCGTGTGATCAGGGGTGTATTCATTCAACAAATTCGCTTGAAAAATGTTTATTAAATGGAAGCAAACGGGGATTAACATAACTGAATTTATCCAATAGACACTAGCTCACCATTCACATTACATGGGGGATATTTAAACAATGCTCTAGAACTGAATGTGTAGAATCGGAACAATATTACACATGGGGGATATTTAAACAATGCTCTAGAACTGAATGTGTAGAATCAGAACAATATTACACATGGGGGATATTTAAACAATGCTCTAGAACTGAATGTGTAGAATCAGAACAATATTACACATGGGGGAGATTTAAACAATGCTCTAGAACTGAATGTGTAGAATCAGAACAATATTACACATGGGGGAGATTTAAACAATGCTCTAGAACTGAATGTGTAGAATCAGAACAATATTACACATGGGGGATATTTAAACAATGCTCTAGAACTGAATGTGTAGAATCAGAACAATATTACACATGGGGGAGATTTAAACAATGCTCTAGAACTGAATGTGTAGAATCAGAACAATATTACACATGGGGGAGATTTAAACAATGCTCTAGAACTGAATGTGTAGAATCAGAACAATATTACACATGGGGGATATTTAAACAAATGCTCTAGAACTGAATGTGTAGAATCAGAACAATATTACACATGGGGGATATTTAAACAAATGCTCTAGAACTGAATGTGTAGAATCAGAACAATATTACACATGGGGGATATTTAAACAATGCTCTAGAACTGAATGTGTAGAATCAGAACAATATTACACATGGGGGATATTTAAACAATGCTCTAGAACTGAATGTGTAGAATCGGAACAATATTACACATGGGGGAGATTTAAACAATGCTCTAGAACTGAATGTGTAGAATCGGAACAATATTACACATGGGGGAGATTTAAACAATGCTCTAGAACTGAATGTGTAGAATCAGAACAATATTACACATGGGGGAGATTTAAACAATGCTCTAGAACTGAATGTGTAGAATCAGAACAATATTACACATGGGGGATATTTAAACAATGCTCTAGAACTGAATGTGTAGAATCAGAACAATATTACACATGGGGGATATTTAAACAATGCTCTAGAACTGAATGTGTAGAATCAGAACAATATTACACATGGGGGATATTTAAACAATGCTCTAGAACTGAATGTGTAGAATCAGAACAATATTACACATGGGGGATATTTAAACAATGCTCTAGAACTGAATGTGTAGAATCAGAACAATATTACACATGGGGGATATTTAAACAATGCTCTAGAACTGAATGTGTAGAATCAGAACAATATTACACATGGGGGAGATTTAAACAATGCTCTAGAACTGAATGTGTAGAATCAGAACAATATTACACATGGGGGAGATTTAAACAATGCTCTAGAACTGAATGTGTAGAATCAGAACAATATTACACATGGGGGAGATTTAAACAATGCTCTAGAACTGAATGTGTAGAATCAGAACAATATTACACATGGGGGAGATTTAAACAATGCTCTAGAACTGAATGTGTAGAATCAGAACAATATTACACATGGGGGAGATTTAAACAATGCTCTAGAACTGAATGTGTAGAATCAGAACAATATTACACATGGGGGAGATTTAAACAATGCTCTAGAACTGAATGTGTAGAATCAGAACAATATTACACATGGGGGAGATTTAAACAATGCTCTAGAACTGAATGTGTAGAATCAGAACAATATTACACATGGGGGATATTTAAACAATGCTCTAGAACTGAATGTGTAGAATCGGAACAATATTACACATGGGGGAGATTTAAACAATGCTCTAGAACTGAATGTGTAGAATCGGAACAATATTACACATGGGGGAGATTTAAACAATGCTCTAGAACTGAATGTGTAGAATCGGAACAATATTACACATGGGGGATATTTAAACAATGCTCTAGAACTGAATGTGTAGAATCGGAACAATATTACACATGGGGGATATTTAAACAATGCTCTAGAACTGAATGTGTAGAATCAGAACAATATTACACATGGGGGATATTTAAACAATGCTCTAGAACTGAATGTGTAGAATCAGAACAATATTACACATGGGGGATATTTAAACAATGCTCTAGAACTGAATGTGTAGAATCAGAACAATATTACACATGGGGGATATTTAAACAATGCTCTAGAACTGAATGTGTAGAATCAGAACAATATTACACATGGGGGATATTTAAACAATGCTCTAGAACTGAATGTGTAGAATCAGAACAATATTACACATTCTAAAAGTTGTCTCAACTCTTTTAAGTACCGGACTCTGCCTCACACAACTCTTCTAGAACCCTGTGTCACTTCCTCTTCCTCAGCTGCTGGCTAAAGACCCCAAAGCTCG
>NC_138298.1:39575000-39647500 GCF_965601325.2 Salmo salar
TCTGTGTCTCTCTCTGTCTCTCTCTGTCTCGCTCTCTGTGTCTCTCTGTGTCTCTGTCTGTGTGTCTCTGTGTCTCTTTCTGTCTCTCTCTCTCTGTGTCTGTGTCTCTCTCTCTGTCTGTCTCTCTCTCTGTGTCTCTTTCTGTCTCTCTCTCTGTGTCTCTTTCTGTCTCTCTCTCTCTGTGTCTCTTTCTGTCTCTCTCTCTGTGTCTCTCTGTCTCTCTGTCTCGGTGTCTCTCTCTGTGTCTCTTTCTGTCTCTCTCTCTGTGTCTCTCTGTGTCTCTCTCTCTGTCTGTCTCTCTCTGTGTGTCTCTCTGTGTCTCTCTCTCTGTCTCTCTCTCTGTCTCTCTCTCTCTCTCTGTGTCTCTTTCTGTCTCTCTCTCTGTCTCTCTCTCTCTGTGTCTCTTTCTGTCTCTCTGTGTCTCTCTGTGTCTATTTCTGTGTCTCTCTCTCTCTCTGTGTCTATTTCTGTGTCTCTCTCTCTGTGTCTCTCTAGTGTTTTAAGGAGATCAGTGTTTTATACTGTGTTAATTTTCTCTTTAGATGATTGAGATGGAGTGTTTTAAGGAGATCAATGTTTATGAGACCGACGGCCTGCTGTGTTCAGATCTGGATGTGAACAGACCCAACCCACCACCAAAGAGAGGATTCTTCTACAGGCTGTTCAGACGAGAGGCAAGTGCTGCTAGCTCTCCTCCTCCCCCCGCCCCCGCCGTGAGAGGTGGGGGGGGTTAAGGTACTTCCCTCTTTCTCCATCTTTCTTTTCTTCTTCTTTACCTCTGACTTTCTTCTCTGGTGAAGGATCTCTGCTTGTGTTTCTTCTCTGGGTGAAGGATCTCTGCTTGTGTTTCTTCTCTGGGTGAAGGATCTCTGCTTGTGTTTCTTCTCTGGGTGAAGGATCTCTGCTTGTGTTTCTTCTCTGGGTGAAGGATCTCTCTGCTTGTGTTTCTTCTCTGGGTGAAGGATCTCTCTGCTTGTGTTTCTTCTCTGGGTGAAGGATCTCTGCTTGTGTTTCTTCTCTGGCTGAAGGATCTCTGCTTGTGTTTCTTCTCTGGCTGAAGGATCTCTGCTTGTGTTTCTTCTCTGGCTGAAGGATCTCTGCTTGTGTTTCTTCTCTGGGTGAAGGATCTCTGCTTGTGTTTCTTCTCTGGGTGAAGGATCTCTGCTTGTGTTTCTTCTCTGGGTGAAGGATCTCTGCTTGTGTTTCTTCTCTGGCTGAAGGATCTCTGCTTGTGTTTCTTCTCTGGCTGAAGGATCTCTCTGCTTGTGTTTCTTCTCTGGGTGAAGGATCTCTCTGCTTGTGTTTCTTCTCTGGGTGAAGGATCTCTCTGCTTGTGTTTCTTCTCTGGGTGAAGGATCTCTGCTTGTGTTTCTTCTCTGGGTGAAGGATCTCTGCTTGTGTTTCTTCTCTGGGTGAAGGATCTCTCTGCTTGTGTTTCTTCTCTGGGTGAAGGATCTCTCTGCTTGTGTTTCTTCTCTGGGTGAAGGATCTCTCTGCTTGTGTTTCTTCTCTGGGTGAAGGATCTCTCTGCTTGTGTTTCTTCTCTGGGTGAAGGATCTCTGCTTGTGTTTCTTCTCTGGCTGAAGGATCTCTCTGCTTGTGTTTCTTCTCTGGGTGAAGGATCTCTCTGCTTGTGTTTCTTCTCTGGGTGAAGGATCTCTGCTTGTGTTTCTTCTCTGGGTGAAGGATCTCTCTGCTTGTGTTTCTTCTCTGGGTGAAGGATCTCTCTGCTTGTGTTTCTTCTCTGGGTGAAGGATCTCTGCTTGTGTTTCTTCTCTGGGTGAAGGATCTCTGCTTGTGTTTCTTCTCTGGGTGAAGGATCTCTGCTTGTGTTTCTTCTCTGGGTGAAGGATCTCTCTGCTTGTGTTTCTTCTCTGGGTGAAGGATCTCTCTGCTTGTGTTTCTTCTCTGGGTGAAGGATCTCTGCTTGTGTTTCTTCTCTGGGTGAAGGATCTCTCTGCTTGTGTTTCTTCTCTGGGTGAAGGATCTCTCTGCTTGTGTTTCTTCTCTGGGTGAAGGATCTCTCTGCTTGTGTTTCTTCTCTGGGTGAAGGATCTCTCTGCTTGTGTTTCTTCTCTGGGTGAAGGATCTCTGCTTGTGTTTCTTCTCTGGGTGAAGGATCTCTCTGCTTGTGTTTCTTCTCTGGGTGAAGGATCTCTCTGCTTGTGTTTCTTCTCTGGGTGAAGGATCTCTCTGCTTGTGTTTCTTCTCTGGGTGAAGGATCTCTGCTTGTGTTTCTTCTCTGGGTGAAGGATCTCTCTGCTTGTGTTTCTTCTCTGGGTGAAGGATCTCTCTGCTTGTGTTTCTTCTCTGGGTGAAGGATCTCTCTGCTTGTGTTTCTTCTCTGGGTGAAGGATCTCTCTGCTTGTGTTTCTTCTCTGGGTGAAGGATCTCTCTGCTTGTGTTTCTTCTCTGGGTGAAGGATCTCTCTGCTTGTGTTTCTTCTCTGGGTGAAGGATCTCTCTGCTTGTGTTTCTTCTCTGGGTGAAGGATCTCTCTGCTTGTGTTTCTTCTCTGGGTGAAGGATCTCTGCTTGTGTTTCTTCTCTGGGTGAAGGATCTCTGCTTGTGTTTCTTCTCTGGGTGAAGGATCTCTGCTTGTGTTTCTTCTCTGGGTGAAGGATCTCTGCTTGTGTTTCTTCTCTGGGTGAAGGATCTCTCTGCTTGTGTTTCTTCTCTGGGTGAAGGATCTCTCTGCTTGTGTTTCTTCTCTGGGTGAAGGATCTCTCTGCTTGTGTTTCTTCTCTGGGTGAAGGATCTCTCTGCTTGTGTTTCTTCTCTGGGTGAAGGATCTCTCTGCTTGTGTTTCTTCTCTGGGTGAAGGATCTCTGCTTGTGTTTCTTCTCTGGGTGAAGGATCTCTGCTTGTGTTTCTTCTCTGGGTGAAGGATCTCTCTGCTTGTGTTTCTTCTCTGGGTGAAGGATCTCTCTGCTTGTGTTTCTTCTCTGGGTGAAGGATCTCTGCTTGTGTTTCTTCTCTGGGTGAAGGATCTCTGCTTGTGTTTCTTCTCTGGGTGAAGGATCTCTCTGCTTGTGTTTCTTCTCTGGGTGAAGGATCTCTCTGCTTGTGTTTCTTCTCTGGGTGAAGGATCTCTGCTTGTGTTTCTTCTCTGGGTGAAGGATCTCTCTGCTTGTGTTTCTTCTCTGGGTGAAGGATCTCTGCTTGTGTTTCTTCTCTGGGTGAAGGATCTCTCTGTTTTGGTTTTTGGTGTCATCTTCCCAGGTTAAAGAGTGTTGTTTTACCCCAGTCAGTTGGTACAGCAGGAAGTCCAGTTGGTAAGGGCTAACTAAGTGTTGAGTCTGTGTGACTACGTCTCTGTATTGGGCCCGTTTAACTACATGTGTAGCCTAACTGACCCAGAATCAGTTCTTAATGGCAGCAGCAGGTAGCATAGTGCTTTAGAGCGTTGGGCAAGTAACCCAATGTTTGTTGGTTCGAATCCCTGAGTCGACTAGGTGAAAAATCAGTCTATGTGACCTTGAGCAAGACACTTAAATGCTACTGTAAGTGTCTCTGATAAGAGCGTCTGCTAAATGACTTGAACGCAAATAATGGCTGAAAGATTATACATCACACCTACGGCTGATCTAGGGTCAGTTATTATTAATGGTCTCATAGAACCTGTTGAAAATATTCAACAACCTCTGACTGATTCAGAGTCTGTTGTTAAAGGTAGTTAATTAAAAAGTTACATTACAGCCTTATGCTAAAAAAAAAGTGAAAGAGCCCATTGATCCTATGTAACGGCTTATTTAACAACTGTTCCCAGGTCTGTTTAAAGAGTGGCTACGAAGACGAAGAGCACGAGGAGCCTTCCCGACTTTAAACCACTCCCTCTCCTCCTCCTTCCTTCTTCAGCCCCCCGGAGCGGCAAATGTTAGGAACTCCATTCAATGTTAAACCTGTATTTATCATATGTATTAAAAGTGTATTATAATAATTAAAGAAAAACATATGAGTTTAAAAGATTTTGTACATTTGTACTTGAATTGTGTCTAGATGTATATTTTCACTAAAGGTTGTATTGTATAAAAGCCATATTAACTACCACTTGAATACATACATCATTTTTTTTCAACGTTTTGTTAGTTTGTTGGTTTTATACGTTTATTAGTTGTTTATGGAACGAGTATGTAAAATGTATATTAAGGATCTTGTTCTTTTCTTTTTAAAGAAGCACAGGCTACATCCCAAATGGCAGCCTATTCCCCTATATAGTCCACTACTGTTACCTATGGCCTATGGGTCCTGGTCAGAAGTAGTGCACTGTGTAGGGAAAAGGGTACTATTTGGGACTGAACCATTGTATCAGTAGTCTTTTTATTCATTTTCTCGATGGAGCCTTTGTTTGTATGTACAGTAATGTCTGCGTTTCCAAATGGCGCCCTATTCCCTGCATAATATAGTGCACTATATAGGGAATAGGGCTCTGGTCTAATGTAGTGCACTATATAGGGAATAGGGCTCTGGTCACTAGTAGTTCACTATATAGGGAATAGGGCTCTGGTCACTAGTAGTTCACTATATAGGGAATAGGGCTCTGGTCTAATGTAGTGCACTATGTAGGGAATAAGGTGTCATTTAGGATACATCTTATGTCGGTCTTTTCTGTTCTTTTGGCCAACATCCAGTATTACCGTATCACATATCCCCTGTTCCAAATCAACCCCTAGCCTCATACACTCTACGCTCTACACCCTAGCCCCTAGACTAAAACATCCCCTTAGTTCTTACACCCTAAGAAGCCCCCAGCCCATAGCTAGACTCTATGCCAGGGTTCTCCAACTGGTGGCCCACGGGCTGAATTTGGCCAGCGGGTGATTTTATTTGGCCCCCCAATTTATATATATTTTTTTTAAATTGTTGGACATGAGATTGTAAAAACACCAGCAAATCAGCTCCAAGTGATTAACATTTTGGGAATCTGTTCCAAGATATTCCCATCTATAATAGAGAGATACAGGTATGTGATCGTATGTAAATGTAAGGTTTTAAATAATTATGTTTTAGTCAAATATATCAGTTTGGGCTTCTTGCGGTCATTTTGTAGTCTACAAATAATTTGTTCCGTCTGAGTCTAGTTAATGACCCTTGACCTCTACGCACTGGGTCCATGTGAAGATCTGAGAGGATTGGACAGCAGAACAGATGTTAACTCTGTATGCATGTCTCAAAATAACTTCCTTAAACTTAAAACTTCCCTAAGACTACGGAAAATGTAGTCACCCACTTCCAGAAAAGCACAGATAAGCAGTTGACATGGAATGGTCAAGTGTTCTGGCAGAGGGGTGGGGGCTGGAAGAGAGATGCCTTGATTTAACTTGTGTCCTTGCCTTAAGCTATGGTGGTGATGAGGATGATTTACAAACCGAAATATAAAAGTTAGAAAATGTCACAGAACCGGACTTTTGTAACTCAGACTGGCTTCATTTTGAAGACAAATGTGCTTTCATATAATCAACAGAAACCATGTCAAATAGGTTAAATTAGACTAATTACTGGCACTGAGATGGGTTATCCATGGCAAATGACCTACAGTTTAATCATAATGATATCTTTGCCTAGTGACCAGAGCCCTATTCCCTATATAGTGAACTACTAGTGACCAGGGCCCTATTCCCTATATAGTGAACTACTAGTGACCAGGGCCCTATTCCCTATATAGTGAACTACTTTAGACCAGAGCCCTATTCCCTATATAGTGCACTACTAGTGACCAGGGCCCTATTCCCTATATAGTGAACTACTAGTGACCAGAGCCCTATTCCCTATATAGTGAACTACTTTAGACCAGAGCCCTATTCCCTATATAGTGAACTACTTTAGACCAGAGCCCTATTCCCTATATAGTGAACTACTAGTAGACCAGGGCCCTATTCCCTATATAGTGAACTACTAGTGACCAGAGCCCTATTCCCTATATAGTGAACTACTAGTAGACCAGAGCCCTATTCCCTATATAGTGAACTACTTTAGACCAGAGCCCTGTTCCCTATATAGTGAACTACTAGTGACCAGAGTCCTATTCCCTATTTAGTGCACTACTATAGACTAGGCCTCATGTCAAAAGTAGTGCCAGGAGAGAGACTTGAATGAGGATTTGATCACGTCTCACTACACCATGGAGTCTTTTCCATAGGAATGACTTGAGACGAGCGTTTTCGGCCATTTTGTTTTGTTTGTTTTTCTTTGTCATTCAGGCGACCATATTATTTACCAACCGTCCAACCAATGTAACCCCCTTCACTTTTTTTAATGCTGTGAAAATGTTGAGATGGATCTTTTTGCTGTTTGCTGTACATACTGTACTGTATTCATGTCCTTTACAGAAACACCCAGCCTCCCAGAATGACCTTTCATTCTGTTTAACCATTGGAGGGGTGAATCTAAGAATCTTATGACTTAGTCCTCTATTCCGGAATTCCCTGCCCTTTATGACGTCATTGATTTGAATCAATTAGAATGTTGAACAGAACAGAATGTACTGTTGACATTCCTGAAAGGGTTCAAGGAATTCCATTCTACATTATTTCACACAAATGACTGCAGTTAATCATTTGAATATCATCAATCAATCAAACGTATTTATAATACACCACACAGTCTTCTGAAGAAGCCTCTAGAACTTCTCTGTTAGAAAACAACGTTACGTTTCTCACATACATAGACTTGTAGTGGCTCAGCTCTAATCAGCCTGGTATCTGACATGGGGAAAGAGAACTGTGAGTATTCACAGAGATCTGGTTATCCCATGACATTCTATTCTAGAATTAGGAACATTATACAGTGCAGTACATAGCTAGCTCTGGCTGTTGGCTTCTTGTTGTCTTTTTCTAGATTTGATATTTCTTTGCTCACCTGTCAGTCAGTGTAGAAACACTCTGCCTCAAAAACCATGTAAATGATGTACTTCAAAACTTGTAAGCGCTTTAATATCTCATTAGGCGCAGGCACGCACCCAGGCACACACACACACACACACACACTTGGACTGGGGGGAAAGATTTGGCATCCATCCCTGTACAGCAGTAAGCGATTTCGTTTTACGGCACTAAGGTGTGGAAACTGTCTTGTTCTCAAATGGCACCCTATTCCCTACTGTATGTAGTGCACTACAGAAGAAGTGTACTACATAGGCCATAGTGTTTCATTTGGGAAACATCCAATAATTATAGGAAGTGTCTTTGAGCATAATGCAAATTACATCAAATCAGACTGGAAATGGTTTTGATTAAAAAAAATTAAAATAAAGGTTTTCAACTGAAATAACTGGCATAAACCTTGACCTACAGTATGTGGATGGCCAAGAGTTGTTCCTGACCATGTGACCTGGCCCGGGAAAATCTCTGAGCCCAAATGCAAGCCTCTCTATGGCCGGGATTCAATCCGATCGCGCTTTGTCCACAATGCACGTTTTTAAAGTCAATGTTCACGGTAAATGCTGCATATGTTCTCAGTCAGAAATGACCTTTTTAAAATGGTGCATCGTTCAAATCCGCTATAGGATGGGATTCAGTCCCATCTTCTAACTAGGGCCCCTTTTTGTCCCTGGTTACATCATGTGATCAGGATGGAAGAACTCCAGGCCTTACCCACAGTATGTGCCAACCAGTCATCCTTAGTCAGTTTTCTTTATTTTTGAAATATGTTCGCTTTCTTTTTACTTCTGAATGGCTGGCCCCACGTTAGGCTGACAAGGAACCTAATACAGCTCATCAAAAAAATAACATTTTTTACAGTTTTGAATGTCTGCACAAAGTGCATTTTAATATATATATATAAAAAAGAATTATTACTCAAGCATGTTATTGGTTGTTGCAGGTTCCTTGTCTGTAATTGAAATGACCTTTCAGTGCCAACATATGACATATTTACAGGGGACGACAACAAATTTGTTATCACAACGTGACCGGACAAATTATACTTTTCTTTTTTTTTTTGGCTACGTCCCAAATTGACAACATAATCCCTATATAGTGGTCTACTCGTGACCAGGGCCCATAAGGCTCTGTTCAAAATGCCCTGGTCAAGAGTAATGCACTATATAGGGAATGAAAACGGGTTTCCATTTGGGACAGAGACCCTTTTTTTAATTATCTTCTTTTTTTTTTTAAATTTTTGTAGTTGTACAGTCATGTTGTTCAACCACTGCAGTTAATGTAATTGTTGTACAAGTTGTATCACTGGGTGTTACTGTATCATATCTTCTGACATTTGTAATTATTCTGAGAATACACTGCCGTTTGGATAAAAAAACAACACAACCCCCGAGTCCCCGGACTGGTTTTTGGTACATTTGACATTTTAGTCATTTGACAGAGGCTTTTATCCAGAGTGACTTAGTTAGTGCTTTCATCTGAAGATAGCTAGGTGAGGCAAATGATTATATCACAGTAATGCATTGTAGTCATGAAGCACCTTTTCATTATCTACACTAACAGTAAAGCAGGATAAAGGTGTCCCAAATGGAACCCAACAGTAAAGCAGGATAAAGGAGGTGTCCCAGATAGAACCCAACAGTAAAGCAGGATAAAGGAGGTGTCCCAGATAGAACCCAACAGTAAAGCAGGATAAAGGAGGTGTCCCAGATAGAACCCAACAGTAAAGCAGGATAAAGGTGGTGTCCCAGATAGAACCCAACAGTAAAGCAGGATAAAGGTGGTGTCCCAGATAGAACCCAACAGTAAAGCAGGATAAAGGTGGTGTCCCAGATAGAACCCAACAGTAAGGCAGGATAAAGGTGGTGTCCCAGATAGAACCCAACAGTAAAGCAGGATAAAGGTGGTGTCCCAGATAGAACCCAACAGTAAAGCAGGATAAAGGAGGTGTCCCAAATGGAACCCAACAGTAAAGCAGAATAAAGGAGGTGTCCCAGATAGAACCCAACAGTAAAGCAGGATAAAGGAGGTGTCCCAGATAGAACCCAACAGTAAAGCAGGATAAAGGTGTCCCAAATGGAACCCAACTGTAAAGCAGGATAAAGGAGGTGTCCCAGATAGAACCCAACAGTAAAGCAGGATAAAGGTGTCCCAGATAGAACCCAACAGTAAAGCAGAATAAAGGAGGTGTCCCAGATAGAACCCAACAGTAAAGCAGGATAAAGGTGTCCCAGATAGAACCCAATAGTAAAGAAGGATAAAGCCTTAACCCCCTCCATACTGTAGTGTACTACTTTTGACCAGAGCTCTATGGATCCTAGTCAAAAGTGGTGCACTACACAGGGAATAGCCTACATGTCAGATAGTGATTGAGTGTTGTCGTTTCCTACGGGTACTTCACTTCTGGTGTGAGACAGTCATCTGGAAGAAAACACATTATTTAATGTTGATCGGTACGATTTTCTATTCTACCTGTTCAATTTAAATGTTGATATCACACTAATAAGTGTGCGTGCTGAAATACACCGCATGTGACTGCATCTAGTTTTTTCCTAATGTTTTCAATACGCACTACCTCATCCTCGTCTCCCCAGAGCAGACACACGCCCGAATCACATGATGATTCTGCCTAGGTCGCTAACTTGGAAGGAAACTGCCGTTTTTTTCCCGACTCAACAGTCGGGATTACCGTTAAAGGAATAGAATGTAAACGGTGCAGATGATATATCGTTCTGATATCACGGAATACCGCCTCGTTTTGCAGGATTTCAGCACTCGGTGACGCTCAACAACAAAAAGCCCTTCCCCATCCACCCAATCACGGCTAAAGCCGTTCCCCATCCATCCAATCACGGCTGACAACGGCCCTAGCCTCGTCCTTATTGGTGCCCGCTCTTCCTCTGATTGGCTACGGATGTAGCGTTGACCCACCCCCTAGCCAACTGTCACAGAGCTCCCACTTCCTTGTGATTCTGTCGGGCTGCATCAGAGATGGCGCTGAGTATGGATGGTAGTTACATCAACCAACGTCCCTTTCATTTACCGAGGCTATTGTAAAGAAATAAAGGATTTTCTTGCGTCGGAAAGTGAAGGTGGAGAGGCGGCAGTAGTAGTCGCGAGTAGTGTTCACACGCTCGTCGTACTACGGACCGCTCGCTTCCCCGTGCGTGGGTTGTTTTGCCCCCCCCGGTTGATTCCGATAGCTAGCTAACTGACACTTAACGACAATTTTGTAAATATTAGCCAGCTAAGCTAACCACTGCTGGTAAAATGGCCACCATGGATAAATTAATGAAGGCCTTTGAATCTCTCAAGTCATTCCAACAACAACAGGGACCGCCAACGGCCGAGGAGATGGCTCAAAAACAGTAAGTCCATGTTTGTATATGGTCATTGTGTTGAGAAATTGCTAGCGATGAGTTACGCGCAAATAAATGGCAGTTGGCTGGCTAGCTAGCTGGCTAGCGAAGCTGTTCGCAGGTTATTGCGAGTTAGCGATGCTAACCTTCTAGCTAGCTAGCTAGCTAGCTGTCAACGTCGCGCCTCCAGTATAGGCTACCTGTCATAACACACACAGACAACAACACACAGACAGCAACACACAGACAGCAACACAGAGTTTGCACCCCACGTCTATTTGATAGATAACGTCAGCTGGCGCGTGTAAACAAATGCTACGGTGAACTAAATACTACGATATCCTTTCACTAAACTAAAGTCTTGAATAATATCAATCCGTGTAATTTCTCTTCTCATACGGTGCAGATTGCCAGATTTTGTTCCCCCACAATCATTCGTTGCTGGTTGTCTAATATACATAGAATTAGCCTTTATATGTATAATTGATTTAAATACATTTATTTTATCAAATCAATATAATTACATTTCTATTTGTCACATGCTTGGTAAACAACAGGTGTAGACTAACAGTGAAATGCTTACTGACAGGCCCTTCCCAACAATGTAAAGAGGAGAAATAATAACACAAGGAATATTGTGCCTTGAGAAAGTATTCACACCCCTTGACTTTTTCCACGTTTGTTGTGTTACCAAGTGGGATGAAAATGTATTAAATTATATTTTTGACAACAATCTACACAAAGTATTCTAATGTCAAAGTGGAAGAGAATTTGAACATTTTCTGTGATAAATAAATGAAAGACTTCCTGAGATGTTAGAATCACCTTTGGCAGCCATTACAGATGTGAGTCTCTAAGAGATTTGCACACCTGGATTGTACAATATGTGCACATTATTGTTAAGAAATACATTCACGCTTTGTCAAGTTGGTTGTTGATCATTGCTAGACAGCCATTTAAGTCTTGCCAAAGATTTTCAAGCCGATTTTTAAGTCAACTGTAACTTAGCCACTCAGGAACATTCAATGTCTTCTTGGGAAGCAACTCCAGTGTATATTTGGCCTTGTGTTGTAGGTTATTGTCCTGCTGAATGCAAACTGAACCAGGTTTTCCTCTAGGATTTTTGCCTGTGCTTGGCTCTATTCCATTTTATTTTTATCCTAAAAAAACTCCCTAGTCGTTGCCAATGACAAGCATACCCATAACATGATGCAGCCACCACCATGCTTGAAAATATGAAGAGTGGTACTCAGTGATGTGTGGTTGGATTTGCCCCAAACATAATGCTTTGTATTCAGGACATAAATGTAATTGCTGTGCCACATTTTTTGCAGTTTTCCTTTAGTGCCTTATTGCAAACAGGATGCTTGTTTTGGATTTTTTTTTATTCTGTACAAGCTTCCTTCTTTTCCCTCTGTCATTTAGGTTAGTATTGTGGAGTAACTACAATGTTGTTGATCCATCCTCAATTTTCTCCTATCACAGCCATTAAACTCTGTAACTGTTTTAAAGTTACCATTGTCCTCATTGTGAAATCCCTGAGCGGTTTCCTTCCTCTCCGGCAACTGAGTTAGGAAGGACGCCTGTATCTTTGTTGTGACTGGGTGTATTGAGACACCATCCAAAGTGTAATGAATAACTTCACAATGCTCAAAGGGATATTTTTACCCATCTACCAATAGGTGCTCTTCTTTTTGAATATCCCTCTGAGCATTGGAAAACCTCCCTGGTCTTTGTGGTTGAATCTGTGTTTGAAATTCAGTGCTCGACTGAGGGACCTTACAGATAATTGTATGTGTGAGGAACAGAGATGATTGTCATTCAAAAATAATGTTAAACACTATTATTGCACACAAAGTAAGTCCTTGCAACTTATTATGTGACTTGTTAGGCACATTTGTACTCTTGAACTTTATTTAGGCTTGCCATAACAAAGGGATGGGAATATTTATTGACTCAAGACATTTCAGCTTTTAATTTTAATTCATTTGTAAAAATGTCTAAAAACATGATTCCACTTTGACATTACGGATTATTGTGTGTAGGCCAGTGACAAAATGGCAGTTGAATACATTTTTAATTCAGGGTGTAACAACAAAACGTGGAGAAAGTCAAGGGGTGTGAAATTCTTTCTGAAAGCACTGTACATATATAGGTAGGGATAAAGTGACTAGTCAACAGGAGAGATAGATAGTAACAGCAGTGTATGTGATAGTCAATAGAGTCAATGCAGATAGTCTGGGTAGCTATTAGTTAACCATTTAATGAACCATTTAACAGTCTATATGTAGGTTGTACAGGCATGTACAGTTACCTTGTAATCAGTCTTACCTTTCGCAATAGACTGGCATCACACACACCCCATTGTTGTTCCACTTCGTTAGGCAAGGTAATGCTACCAGTCTTTTTTCTTCTTTTTGTCCTTGCATGTGCTCTTCATTAAGCCTTTGTTACCTTATTTCAATTCAATTCAAGGGGCTTTATTGACATGGGAAACATATGTTAACATCGCCAATGCAAGTGAGGTAGATAATATTCAGAAGTGAAATAAACAATAAAAATCAACAGTAAACATTACACTCACAGAAGTTTCAAAACAATAAAGACATTACAAATGTCATATTATGTATATATACAGTGTTGTAACGATGTACAAATGGTTAAAGTACAAAAGGGAATTTCTCTCTCTCTCTCACACACACACTATTGATCTCTCTCCTTCTCTCTCCCTCTCTCTCTGTAGGAAGAAAGAGCTGGCCACCACCAAAAAGGACAGAGTGGCCCACTGCCTGACCATATGTGAGAACATCGTAGCTCAGTCTCTGAGGTAAGGCTGCCTGACACCACTGATCTGGGATCAGCTTTACCCACTGCCAGTCCAGTTATTAACCCCTAGGGACGTCATTCATAAAACTGACCCTAGATTACTGTTTATAAGTCATTTGAATACATTACATGTACATACAGGCACACTTACATACTCTGGCATGTACATGTGTGTACACACACACACACACACACACACACACACACACACACACACACACACACACACACACACACACACAGTTGGATGTTCCAGATTAGCTCCACTGTTATTGGTAATCAGATTTGGTATTCCTGGTTAGATGAGGTTTACAGATGATTATACTGTATATGCATCCCAAATGGGACCCTATTCCCACTACTTCCATAGGGCTCTGGTCTAAAGTAGTGCACTATATAGGGAATAGGGTTCCATAGGGCTCTGGTCTAAAGTAATGCACTATATAGGGAATAGGGTGCCATTTTAGGCTATTAGTTGAGTGACAACCAATGTAATTTGCTAGGTTATTTTTTTAATCAAATGTGCTGTTGTTGAAAAGTGTGTTTTACCAGAATGGAAGTAGCCAAATCAACCACCGCATACACAACTGTCATCTGGCTATCTGCTGATCAGGGATACAGTACATTTATGGTTATATGCTGATCAGGGATACATTATATTTATGGTTATATGTTGATCAGGGATACATTATATTTATGGTTATATGTTGATCAGGGATACATTATATTTATGGTTATATGCTGATCAGGGATACATTATATTTATGGTTATATGTTGATCAGGGATACAGTACATTTATGGTTATATGCTGATCAGGGATACATTATATTTATGGTTATATGTTGATCAGGGATACATTATATTTATGGTTATATGCTGATCAGGGATACATTATATTTATGGTTATATGCTGATCAGGGTTTAGGATACATTATATTTATGGTTATATGTTGATCAGGGATACATTATATTTATGGTTATATGTTGATCAGGGATACATTATATTTATGGTTATATGTTGATCAGGGATACATTATATTTATGGTTATATGCTGATCAGGGTTTAGGATACATTATATTTATGGTTATGTTGATCAGGGATATATTATATTTATGGTTATATGCTGATCAGGGATACATTATATTTATGGTTATATGTTGATCAGGGTTTAGGATACATTATATTTATGGTTATATGCTGATCAGGGATACATTATATTTATGGTTATATGTTGATCAGGGATACATTATATTTATGGTTATATGTTGATCAGGGATACATTATATTTATGGTTATATGTTGATCAGGGATACATTATATTTATGGTTATATGCTGATCAGGGTTTAGGATACATTATATTTATGGTTATATGTTGATCAGGGATACATTATATTTATGGTTATATGCTGATCAGGGATACATTATATTTATGGTTATATGTTGATCAGGGTTTAGGATACATTATATTTATGGTTATATGCTGATCAGGGATACATTATATTTATGGTTATATGTTGATCAGGGATACATTATATTTATGGTTATATGTTGATCAGGGTTTAGGATACATTATATTTATGGTTATATGTTGATCAGGGATACATATTTATGGTTATATGTTGATCAGGGATACATTATATTTATGGTTATATGTTGATCAGGGATACATTATATTTATGGTTATATGTTGATCAGGGATACATTATATTTATGGTTATATGTTGATCAGGGATACATTATATTTATGGTTATATGTTGATCAGGGATACATTATATTTATGGTTATATGCTGATCAGGGATACATTATATTTATGGTTATATGCTGATCAGGGATACATTATATTTATGGTTATATGCTGATCAGGGATACATTATATTTATGGTTATATGCTGATCAGGGATACATTATATTTATGGTTATATGCTGATCAGGGATACATTATATTTATGGTTATATGTTGATCAGGGATACATTATATTTATGGTTATATGCTGATCAGGGATACATTATATTTATGGTTATATGTTGTTCAGGGATACATTATATTTATGGTTATATGTTGATCAGGGATACATTATATTTATGGTTATATGTTGATCAGGGATACATTATATTTATGGTTATATGCTGATCAGGGATACATTATATTTATGGTTATATGTTGATCAGGGATACATTATATTTATGGTTATATGTTGATCAGGGATACATTATATTTATGGTTATATGTTGATCAGGGATACATTATATTTATGGTTATATGTTGATCAGGGATACATTATATTTATGGTTATATGCTGATCAGGGATACATTATATTTATGGTTATATGTTGATCAGGGATACATTATATTTATGGTTATATGCTGATCAGGGATACATTATATTTATGGTTATATGCTGATCAGGGTTTAGGATACATTATATTTATGGTTATATGCTGATCAGGGATATATTATATTTATGGTTATATGCTGATCAGGGATACATTATATTTATGGTTATATGCTGATCAGGGTTTAGGATACATTATATTTATGGTTATATGTTGATCAGGGATACATTATATTTATGGTTATATGTTGATCAGGGATACATTATATTTATGGTTATATGTTGATCAGGGATACATTATATTTATGGTTATATGTTGATCAGGGATACATTATATTTATGGTTATATGCTGATCAGGGTTTAGGATACATTATATTTATGGTTATATGTTGATCAGGGATACATTATATTTATGGTTATATGTTGATCAGGGTTTAGGATACATTATATTTATGGTTATATGCTGATCAGGGATACATTATATTTATGGTTATATGTTGATCAGGGATACATTATATTTATGGTTATATGTTGATCAGGGATACATTATATTTATGGTTATATGTTGATCAGGGATACATTATATTTATGGTTATATGTTGATCAGGGATACATTATATTTATGGTTATATGTTGATCAGGGATACATTATATTTATGGTTATATGCTGATCAGGCATACATTATATTTATGGTTATATGCTGATCAGGGATACATTATATTTATGGTTATATGTTGATCAGGGATACATTATATTTATGGTTATATGTTGATCAGGGATACATTATATTTATGGTTATATGTTGATCAGGGATACATTATATTTATGGTTATATGTTGATCAGGGATACATTATATTTATGGTTATATGCTGATCAGGGATACATTATATTTATGGTTATATGTTGATCATGGATACATTATATTTATGGTTATATGCTGATCAGGGATACATTATATTTATGGTTATATGCTGATCAGGGTTTAGGATACATTATATTTATGGTTATATGCTGATCAGGGATATATTATATTTATGGTTATATGTTGATCAGGGATACATTATATTTATGGTTATATGCTGATCAGGGTTTAGGATACATTATATTTATGGTTATATGTTGATCAGGGATACATTATATTTATGGTTATATGTTGATCAGGGATACATTATATTTATGGTTATATGTTGATCAGGGATACATTATATTTATGGTTATATGCTGATCAGGGATACATTATATTTATGGTTATATGTTGATCAGGGATACATTATATTTATGGTTATATGTTGATCAGGGATACATTATATTTATGGTTATATGTTGATCAGGGATACATTATATTTATGGTTATATGTTGATCAGGGATACATTATATTTACATGTTGATCAGTGTTTAGGATACATTATATTTATGGTTATATGTTGATCAGGGATACATTATATTTACATGTTGATCAGTGTTTAGGATACATTATATTTATGGTTATATGCTGATCAGGGTTTAGGATACATTATATTTATGGTTATATGTTGATCAGGGATACATTATATTTATGGTTATATGGTGATCAGGGATACATTATATTTATGGTTATATGTTGATCAGGGATACATTATATTTATGGTTATATGTTGATCAGGGATACATTATATTTACATGTTGATCAGTGTTTAGGATACATTATATTTATATGTTGATCAGTGTTTAGGATACATTATATTGTATTTGGATTGTTCAGATTCCCCATCAGTTTTGCTTGAAACAGTCGGTATATATGGTCATTTTTAGATCTACAGGATGTTGCTACCTCACTGCATGGTCGATGCGGGAGAACAACAGAAGCTCAGAGTCATCAAACCTTCCACATGGTCTAAACCATTCCATTTGGAGACGGGGGTGAAAAGTTGTGCTAGATATTCATGGGCAAACATTGTCCCACCCCTAACTGATAGTGGGGTGATAGATGGTTCAGCTCTATATACATATAGAATGGTGATAGATGGTTCAGCTCTATATACATATAGAATGGTGATAGATGGTTCAGCTCTATATACATATAGAATGGTGATAGATGGTTCAGCTCTATATACATATAGAATGGTGATAGATGGTTCAGCTCTATATACATATAGAATGGTGATAGATGGTTCAGCTCTATATACATAGAGAATGGTGATAGATGGTTCAGCTCTATATACATATAGAATGGTGATAGATGGTTCAGCTCTATATACATAGAGAATGGTGATAGATGGTTCAGCTCTATATACATATAGAATGGTGATAGATGGTTCAGCTCTATGTACATATAGAATGGTGATAGATGGTTCAGCTCTATATACATATAGAATGGTGATAGATGGTTCAGCTCTATATACATATAGAATGGTGATAGATGGTTCAGCTCTATATACATATAGAATGGTGATAGATGGTTCAGCTCTATATACATATAGAATGGTGATAGATGGTTCAGCTCTATATACATATAGAATGGTGATAGATGGTTCAGCTCTATATACATATAGAATGGTGATAGATGGTTCAGCTCTATATACATATAGAATGGTGATAGATGGTTCAGCTCTATATACATATAGAATGGTGATAGATGGTTCAGCTCTATATACATAGAGAATGGTGATAGATGGTTCAGCTCTATATACATATAGAATGGTGATAGATGGTTCAGCTCTATATACATAGAGAATGGTGATAGATGGTTCAGCTCTATATACATATAGAATGGTGATAGATGGTTCAGCTCTATATACATATAGAATGGTGATAGATGGTTCAGCTCTATATACATATAGAATGGTGATAGATGGTTCAGCTCTATATACATAGAGAATGGTGATAGATGGTTCAGCTCTATATACATATAGAATGGTGATAGATGGTTTAGTTCTATATACATAGAGAATGGTGATAGATGGTTCAGCTCTATATACATAGAGAATGGTGATAGATGGTTCAGCTCTATATACATATAGAATGGTGATAGATGGTTCAGCTCTATATACATATAGAATGGTGATAGATGGTTCAGTTCTATATACATATCATATTGGCTGTAGACTTATAGACCAGTATAGTCAGTTGTTTCTGTCTCAGTCCAGAGGCACCTTTTAGCAGAGTCGTCAACAACCGCTTCTTCTGGTTGTCAGGGATACGGCTATTTTCAACCTAGCTTCCTGTTCCGCTTGACAACCGGATGTGGGATCTCGGCTCAGGCATTTCTCTTACAACTGCTACGTTAGATTAGTCCAGAGGTCATGAACTGGAGACATTACACATCAAAGGGTGTGTGAGGGGGGGGGGGTTCAAAACGAGGTGTGTGTGTGTGAGGAGGGTTGTCAGAACGAAGTGTGTGTGTGTGTGTGTGTGTGTGTGGGGGGGGGTCAGAACGAAGTGTGTGTGGGGGGGGAGGGGGGGTCAAAACGAGGTGTGTGTGTGTGTGAGGAGGGTTGTCAGAACGAAGTGTGTGTGTGTGTGTGTGTGTGTGTGTGTGTGTGTGTGTGTGTGGGGGGGTCAGAACGAAGTGTGTGTGTGGGGGGGTCAGAACGAAGTGTGTGTGTGGGGGGGATCTGAACGAGGTGTGTGTGTGGGGGGGGTCAGAACGAGGTGTGTGTGTGTGGGGGGGGGTCAGAACGAGGTGTGTGTGTGGGGGGGGGGGGGTCAGAACGAGGTGTGTGTGTGGGGGGGGGGTCAGAACGAAGTGTGTGTGGGGGGGAGGGGGGGTCAAAACGAGGTGTGTGTGTGTGTGAGGAGGGTTGTCAGAACGAAGTGTGTGTGTGTGTGTGTGTGTGTGTGGGAGGGGGGGGGGGGTCAGAACGAAGTGTGTGGGGGGGGGGTCAGAACGAGGTGTGTGTTTGTGGGGGGGGTCTGAATGAGGTGTGTGTGGGGGGGGTCTGAACGAGGTGTGTGTGTGGGGGGGGTCTGAACGAGGTGTGTGTGTGTGTGGGGGGGGTCTGAACGAGGTGTGTGTGTGGGGGGGTCAGAACGAGGTGTGTGTGTGTGGGGGGCGGGTCAGAACGAGGTGTGTGTGGGGGGGGTCAGAACGAGGTGTGTATGTGTGGGGGGGGGTCAGAACGAGGTGTGTGTGTGTGGGGGGGGGTCAGAACGAAGTGTGTGTGTGTGTGGGGGGGGGTCAGAACGAAGTGTGTGTGTGTGTGTGTGGGGGGGGGGTCAGAACAAAGTGTGTGTGTGGGGGGGTCAGAACGAGGTGTGTGTGTGGGGGGGTCTGAACGAGGTGTGTGTGTGGGGGGGGTCTGAACGAGGTGTGTGTGTGGGGGGGGTCAGAACGAGGTGTGTGTGTGTGTGGGGGGGGGGTCAGAACGAGGTGTGTGTGTGTGGGGGGGTCAGAACGAGGTGTGTGTGTGGGGGGGGGGGGTCAGAACGAGGTGTGTGTGTGTGTGAGGAGGGTTGTCAGAACGAAGTGTGTGTGTGTGTGTGTGTGTGAGGAGGGTTGTCAGAACGAAGTGTGTGTGTGTGTGTGTGTGTGGGGGGGGGTCAGAACGAAGTGTGTGGGGGGGGGGGTCAGAACGAGGTGTGTGTGTGGGGGGGTCAGAACGAGGTGTGTGTGTGTGGGGGGGGTCAGAACGAGGTGTGTGTGTGGGGGGGGTCTGAACGAGGTGTGTGTGTGTGGGGGGTCTGAACGAGGTGTGTGTGTGTGTGGGGGGGGGGTCAGAACGAGGTGTGTGTGTGTGGGGGGGTCAGAACGAGGTGTGTGTGTGTGGGTTGGGGGGTCAGAACGAGGTGTGTGTGGGGGGGGGGTCAGAACGAGGTGTGTGTGGGGGGGGGTCAGAACGAGGTGTGTGTGGGGGGGGGTCAGAACGAGGTGTGTGTGTGTGGGGGGGATCAGAACGAGAATGTGTGTGTGTGGGGGGGTCAGAACGAGGTGTGTGTGTGTGTGGGGGGGGGTCAGAACGAGGTGTGTGTGTGGGGGGGGTCAGAACGAGGTGTGTGTGTGGGGGGGGTCAGAACGAGGTGTGTGTGTGTGGGGGGGGTCAGAACGAGGTGTGTGTGTGTGTGGGGGGGGTCAGAACGAGGTGTGTGTGTGTGTGTGGGGGGGGGTCAGAACGAGGTGTGTGTGTGTGTGGGGGGGGGGTCAGAACGAGGTGTGTGTGTGTGGGGGGGGGGTCAGAACGAGGTGTGTGTGTGTGGGGGGGGGTCAGAACGAGGTGTGTGTGTGTGGGGGGGTCAGAACGAGGTGTGTGTGTGTGTGGCGGGGGTCAGAACGAGGTGTGTGTGTGTGTGGGGGGGTCAGAACGAGGTGTGTGTGTGTGTGTGGGGGGGGTCAGAACGAGGTGTGTGTGTGTGTGTGGGGGGGGGTCAGAACGAGGTGTGTGTGTGTGTGTGGGGGGGGTCAGAACGAGTTGTGTGTGTGTGTGTGGGGGGGGTCAGAACGAGTTGTGTGTGTGTGTGTGGGGGGGGTCAGAACGAGGTGTGTGTGTGGGGGGGGTCAGAACGAGGTGTGTGTGTGGGGGGGGTCAGAACGAGGTGTGTGTGTGTGTGGGGGGGTTCAGAACGAGGTGTGTGTGTGTGTGGGGGGGGTCAGAACGAGGTGTGTGTGGGGGGGTTCAGAACGAGGTGTGTGTGTGGGGGGGGGGGGTTCAGAACGAGGTGTGTGTGTGTGTGTGGGGGGGTTCAGAACGAGGTGTGTGTGTGTGTGGGGGGGGGGTCAGAACGAGGTGTGTGTGTGGGGGCGTAGGAAACGAGGTGTGTGTGTGGGGGGGGGGGTCAGAACGAGGTGTGTGTGGGGGGGGTCAGAACGAGGTGTGTGTGTGTGGGGGGGGGGTCAGAACGAGGTGTGTGTGTGTGTGTGTGTGTGTGTGTGTGTGTGTGTGTGTGTGTGTGTGTGTGTGTGGGGGGGGGGGGGGGGGGGTCAGAACGAGGTGTGTGTGTGTGGGGGGGGGTCAGAACGAGGTGTGTGTGTGTGTGTGTGGGGGGGTCAGAATGAAGTGTGTGTGGGGGGGTCAGAACGAAGTGTGTGTGGGGGGGGTCAGAACGAAGTGTGTGTGGGGGGGGTCAGAACGAAGTGTGTGTGGGGGGAGGGGGGGTCAAAACGAGGTGTGTGTGTGTGTGTGGGGGGGGGGTCAGAACGAAGTGTGCGTGTGTGGGGGGGGGTCAGAACGAGGTGTGTGTGTGGGGGAGGTCAGAACGAGGTGTGTGTGTGGGGGGGGTCAGAACGAGGTGTGTGTGTGGGGGGGTCAGAATGAGGTGTGTTGGGGGGGGTCAGAACGAGGTGTGTGTGTGTGGGGGGGTCAGAACGAGGTGTGTGTGGGGGGGGTCAGAACAAGGTGTGTGTGTGGGGGGGGTCTGAACGAGGTGTGTGTGTGGGGGGGGTCTGAACGAGGTGTGTGTGTGGGGGGGTCAGAACGAGGTGTGTGTGTGTGGGGGGGTCAGAACGAGGTGTGTGTGTGTGTGGGGGGGTCAGAACGAGGTGTGTGTGTGTGTGGGGGGGTCAGAACGAGGTGTGTGTGTGTGGGGGGGGGGTCAGAACGAGGTGTGTGTGTGTGTAGGGCGGTCAGAACGAGGTGTGTGTGTGGGGGGGGTCAGAACGAGGTGTGTGTGTGTGGGGAGTCAGAACGAGGTGTGTGTGTGGGGGGTCAGAACGAGGTGTGTGTGTGGGGGGGGGTCAGAACGAGGTGTGTGTGTGGGGGGGGGTCAGAACGAGGTGTGTGTGTGTGGGGGGGGGTCAGAACGAGGTGTGTGTGTGTGGGGGGGGTCAGAACGAGGTGTGTGTGTGTGGGGGGGATCAGAACGAGGTGTGTGTGTGTGGGGGGGATCAGAACGAGGGGTGTGTGTGGGGGGGTCAGAACGAGGGGTGTGTGTGTGGGGGGGTCAGAACGAGGGGTGTGTGTGGGGGGGGGTCAGAACGAGGTGTGTGTGTGGGGGGGGGTCAGAACGAGGTGTGTGTGTGGGGGGGGGTCAGAACGAGGTGTGTGTGTGGGGGGGGTCAGAACGAGGTGTGTGTGTGTGGGGGGGTCAGAACGAGGGGTGTGTGTGTGGGGGGGTCAGAACGAGGGGTGTGTGTGGGGGGGGGTCAGAACGAGGTGTGTGTGTGGGGGAGGTCAGAACGAGGTGTGTGTGTGGGGGGGGTCAGAACGAGGTGTGTGTGTGGGGGGGTCAGAATGAGGTGTGTTGGGGGGGGTCAGAACGAGGTGTGTGTGTGTGGGGGGGTCAGAACGAGGTGTGTGTGGGGGGGGTCAGAACAAGGTGTGTGTGTGGGGGGGGTCTGAACGAGGTGTGTGTGTGGGGGGGGTCTGAACGAGGTGTGTGTGTGGGGGGGTCAGAACGAGGTGTGTGTGTGTGGGGGGGTCAGAACGAGGTGTGTGTGTGTGTGGGGGGGTCAGAACGAGGTGTGTGTGTGTGTGGGGGGGTCAGAACGAGGTGTGTGTGTGTGGGGGGGGGGTCAGAACGAGGTGTGTGTGTGTGTAGGGCGGTCAGAACGAGGTGTGTGTGTGGGGGGGGTCAGAACGAGGTGTGAGTGTGTGGGGAGTCAGAACGAGGTGTGTGTGTGGGGGGTCAGAACGAGGTGTGTGTGTGGGGGGGGGTCAGAACAAGGTGTGTGTGTGGGGGGGGGTCAGAACGAGGTGTGTGTGTGTGGGGGGGGGTCAGAACGAGGTGTGTGTGTGTGGGGGGGGTCAGAACGAGGTGTGTGTGTGTGGGGGGGATCAGAACGAGGTGTGTGTGTGTGGGGGGGATCAGAACGAGGGGTGTGTGTGGGGGGGTCAGAACGAGGGGTGTGTGTGTGGGGGGGTCAGAACGAGGGGTGTGTGTGGGGGGGGGTCAGAACGAGGTGTGTGTGTTTGGGGGGGGGTCAGAACGAGGTGTGTGTGTGGGGGGGGTCAGAACGAGGTGTGTGTGTGTGGGGGGGTCAGAACGAGGGGTGTGTGTGTGGGGGGGTCAGAACGAGGGGTGTGTGTGGGGGGGGGTCAGAACGAGGTGTGTGTGTGGGGGGGGTCAGAACGAGGTGTGTGTGGGGGGGGGGTCAGAACGAGGTGTGTGTGTGTGTGGGGGGGTCAGAACGAGGTGTGTGTGTGTGTGGGGGGGTCAGAACGAGGGGTGTGTGTGGGGGGGTCAGAACGAGGTGTGTGTGTGGGGGGGTCAGAACGAGGTGTGTGTGTGTGGGGGGGGTCAGAACGAGGTGTGTGTGTGTGGGGGGGGGTCAGAACGAGGTGTGTGTGTGTGGGGGGGGTCAGAACGAGGTGTGTGTGTGTGGGGGGGGTCAGAACGAGGTGTTTGTGTGGGGGGGGTCAGAACGAGGTGTGTGTGTGTGGGGGGGTCAGAACGAGGTGTGTGTGTGGGGGGGGGGTCAGAACGAGGTGTGTGTGTGGGGGGGGTCAGAACGAGGTGTGTGTGGGGGGGGGTCAGAACGAGGTGTGTGTGTGGGGGGGGTCAGAACGAGGTGTGTGTGTGGGGGGGTAGGAAACGAGGTGTGTGTGTGGGGGGTAGGAAACGAGGTGTGTATCGGGGGGTCAGAACGAGGTGTGTGTGTGGGGGGTCAGAATGAGGTGTGTTGGGGGGGTCAGAATGAGGTGTGTTGTGGGGGTCAGAATGAGGTGGGTGAGGGGGGGTCAGAACGAGGTGGGTGAGGGGGGAATATCAGAATGAGGGGGTGTGGGGGGTCAGAATGAGGTGGGTGGGGGGGAATATCAGAATGAGGGGGTGTGGGTGGGGGTCAGAATGAGGTGGGTGAGGGGGGGTCAGAATGAGGTGGGTGTGGAGGGGGAATATCAGAATGAGGTGGGTGAGGGGGGTCAGATTGAGGTGGGTGTGGAGGGGGTCAGAATGAGGGGTGTGGGGGGGGTCAGAATGAGGTGTGGGGGGGGTCAGAATGAGGTGGGTGTGGGGGGGTCAGAATGAGGTGGGTGTGGGGGGGGGTCAGAATGAGGTGGGGGGGGGTCAGAATGAGGTGGGGGGGGGTCAGAATGAGGTGGGTGGGGGGGGGTCAGAATGAGGTGGGTTTGGGGGGGAGTCAGAATGAGGTGGGTGTGGGTCAGAATGAGGTGGGTGGGAGGGGGTCAGAATAAGGTGTGGGGGGGGTCAGAATGAGGTAGGTGTGTGGGGGGGTCAGAATTGAGGGGTCAGAATGAGGTGGGTGTGGGGGGGGGTCAGAATGAGGTGGGTGTGGGGGGGGTCAGAATGAGGTGGGTGTGGGGGGGGTCAGAATGAGGTGGGTGGGCGGGGGGTCAGAATGAGGTGGGTGTGGGGGGGGGGCAGAATGAGGTGGGGTCAGAATGAGGTGGGGGGGGTCAGAATGAGGTGGGTGAGGGGGGGGTCAGAATGAGGTGGGTGTGGGGGGGGGTCAGAATGAGGTGGGTGAGGGGGGGGGTCAGAATGAGGTGGGTGTGGGGGGGGGTCAGAATGAGGTGGGTGTGGGGGGGGGTCAGAATGAGGTGGGTGAGGGGGGGGGTCAGAATGAGGTGGGTGTGGGGGGGGGTCAGAATGAGGTGGGTGTGGGGGGGGGGGTCAGAATGAGGTGGGTGTGTAATGACAGTTCCTCTCTTGTCTCTATGGCTGTGGGATTAGAACGTCTCCGGAGTTCCAGAAGCTTCTGGGCATCGCCATGGAGATGTTCTTGCTGTGCAGCGACGACAGAGAGTCAGACGTCAGGATGGTGGCAGACGAGTGCCTGAACAAAATCATCAAAGTGAGTGAGGACCCCATCTTCTGCTCTCCTCAGACCTTTATGTTATGGCTCTCTTGTTCTCTCTATCTAGTTCTCTTTCTCTCGCTCTCTCTCTCTCTCATTCTCTCTATCTAGTTCTCTCTCGTTCTCTCTCTCTCTTTCTCTCGTTCTCTCTCTCTCTCTCTCGTTCTCTCTATCTAGTTCTCTCTCGTTCTCTCTCTCTTTCTCTCGTTCTCTCTCTCTCATTCTCTCTATCTAGTTCTCTCTCGTTCTCTCTATCTAGTTCTCTCTATCTCGTTCGCTCTCTCATTTTCTCTCTCTCTCCTCCTCCCTATATCTCTCTTGCTGTATCTCATGGTATTTCTCAGCTCTTTCAGAAGACTCTTCCAGAGGTTCCCACTGAAACCCAAAGGCTGTGTATTGTGTTGTAAACGTTTGAGATTTTAGTTGTAGGTTTAGTTGTAATCAGTGTTTTGTCTCTCTGGCTCCCTCTATCAGGCGCTGATAGACTCCAACCTGCCCAGACTACAGCTGGAGCTCTACAAAGAGATTAAAAAGGTTTGTTATGGAGTCCTGCTCACTGATCCTCAATGGATTGATGGGGTAACTGATGATGATGATGATGAGTAAGATGAATATTATGACGAATGTTAATTGTGATTGACTGTAATGGTTATGGTTATGATGATGAGGGGAAATATCAGGATGTTTATGTTGATGATGATGACGATGAAGGTGTGTGTGTATCTCTCTGGTAGAACGGTGCCTCTCGGAGCCTGAGGGCTGCTCTCTGGAGGTTCGCTGAGCTAGCACACCTCATCAGACCACAGAAATGCAGGTAGGACACACACACACACACCTGAGTAGGTGCAGTACGCTGCACTTCATACTTTAAATGTATTTATAGAATGTGAAGTATGGATTTATACACTATGGTCTCAACGGCATTTAGACTGGATTAATACACTATGGTCTCAATGGCACTTAGACTGGATTAATACACTATGGTCTCAATGGCGCTTAGACTGTATTAATACACTATGGTCTCAACGGCATTTAGACTGGATTAATACACTATGGTCTCAATGGCATTTAGACTGGATTAATACACTATGGTCTCAATGGCGCTTAGACTGGATTAATACACTATGGTCTCAATGGAGTTTAGACTGGATTAATACACTATGGTCTCAACTGCATTGAGACTGGATTTATACACTATGGTCTCAACTGCATTGAGACTGGATTTATACACTATGGTCTCAATGGCACTTAGACTGGATTTATACACTATGGTCTCAACGGCAGTTTTGTCTGAAGTTGTCCCCTGACGTGCTATAACTATTAATGGCAACGGGATAAATTGTGTGTCGGTCCTGTGGGGTAATACTATGAGGTACTGGTCCTGTGGGGTAATACTATGAGGTACTGGGTCCTGTGGGGTAATACTATGAGGTGTCGGTCCTGTGGGGTAATACTATGAGGTACTGGTCCCGTGGGGTAATACTATGAGGTACTGGGTCCTGTGGGGTAATACTATGAGGTGTCGGTCCTGTGGGGTAATACTATGAGGTACTGGGTCCTGTGGGGTAATACTATGAGGTACTGGGTCCTGTGGGGTAATACTATGAGGTACTGGTCCTGTGGGGTAATACTATGAGGTGCTGGGTCCTGTGGGGTAATACTATGAGGTGTTGGTCCTGTGGGGTAATACTATGAGGTGTCGGTCCTGTGGGGTAATACTATGAGGTGTCGGTCCTGTGGGGTAATACTATGAGGTACTGGTCCTGTGGGTTAATACTATGAGGTACTGGTCCTGTGGGGTAATACTATGAGGTACTGGTCCTGTGGGGTAATACTATGAGGTGTTGGTCCTGTGGGGTAATACTATGAGGTACTGGTCCTGTGGGGTAATACTATGAGGTGTTGGTCCTGTGGGGTAATACTATGAGGTACTGGTCCTGTGGGGTAATACTATGAGGTACTGGTCCTGTGGGGTAATACTATGAGGTACTGGTCCTGTGGGGTAATACTATGAGGTACTGGTCCTGTGGGGTAATACTATGAGGTACTGGTCCTGTGGGGTAATACTATGAGGTACTGGTCCTGTGGGGTAATACTATGAGGTACTGGTCCTGTGGGGTAATACTATGAGGTACTGGTCCTGTGGGGTAATACTATGAGGTGTTGGTCCTGTGGGGTAATACTATGAGGTACTGGTCCTGTGGGGTAATACTATGAGGTACTGGTCCTGTGGGGTAATACTATGAGGTACTGGTCCTGTGGGGTAATACTATGAGGTGTTGGTCCTGTGGGGTAATACTATGAGGTACTGGTCCTGTGGGGTAATACTATGAGGTACTGGTCCTGTGGGGTAATACTATGAGGTGTTGGTCCTGTGGGGTAATACTATGAGGTACTGGTCCTGTGGGGTAATACTATGAGGTGTTGGTCCTGTGGGGTAATACTATGAGGTACTGGTCCTGTGGGGTAATACTATGAGGTACTGGTCCTGTGGGGTAATACTATGAGGTACTGGTCCTGTGGGGTAATAGTATGAGGTGTTGGTCCTGTGGGGTAATACTATGAGGTGTTGGTCCTGTGGGGTAATACTATGAGGTACTGGTCCTGTGGGGTAATACTATGAGGTGTTGGTCCTGTGGGGTAATACTATGAGGTACTGGTCCTGTGGGGTAATACTATGAGGTGTTGGTCCTGTGGGGTAATACTATGAGGTACTGGTCCTGTGGGGTAATACTATGAGGTGTTGGTCCTGTGGGGTAATACTATGAGGTACTGGTCCTGTGGGGTAATACTATGAGGTACTGGTCCTGTGGGGTAATACTATGAGGTGTTGGTCCTGTGGGGTAATACTATGAGGTGTTGGTCCTGTGGGGTAATACTATGAGGTACTGGTCCTGTGGGGTAATACTATGAGGTACTGGTCCTGTGGGGTAATACTATGAGGTACTGGTCCTGTGGGGTAATACTATGAGGTGTTGGTCCTGTGAGGTAATACTATGAGGTACTGGTCCTGTGGGGTAATACTATGAGGTACTGGTCCTGTGGGGTAATACTATGAGGTACTGGTCCTGTGGGGTAATACTATGAGGTACTGGTCCTGTGGGGTAATACTATGAGGTGTTGGTCCTGTGGGGTAATACTATGAGGTGTTGGTCCTGTGGGGTAATACTATGAGGTGTTGGTCCTGTGGGGTAATACTATGAGGTACTGGTCCTGTGGGGTAATACTATGAGGTACTGGTCCTGTGGGGTAATACTATGAGGTGTTGGTCCTGTGGGGTAATACTATGAGGTGTTGGTCCTGTGGGGTAATACTATGAGGTACTGGTCCTGTGGGGTAATACTATGAGGTGTTGGTCCTGTGGGGTAATACTATGAGGTACTGGTCCTGTGGGGTAATACTATGAGGTACTGGTCCTGTGGGGTAATACTATGAGGTACTGGTCCTGTGGGGTAATACTATGAGGTGTTGGTCCTGTGGGGTAATACTATGAGGTACTGGTCCTGTGGGGTAATACTATGAGGTACTGGTCCTGTGGGGTAATACTATGAGGTACTGGTCCTGTGGGGTAATACTATGAGGTGTTGGTCCTGTGGGGTAATACTATGAGGTACTGGTCCTGTGGGGTAATACTATGAGGTGTTGGTCCTGTGGGGTAATACTATGAGGTGTTGGTCCTGTGGGGTAATACTATGAGGTGTTGGTCCTGTGGGGTAATACTATGAGGTGTTGGTCCTGTGGGGTAATACTATGAGGTGTTGGTCCTGTGGGGTAATACTATGAGGTGTTGGTCCTGTGGGGTAATACTATGAGGTACTGGTCCTGTGGGGTAATACTATGAGGTGTTGGTCCTGTGGGGTAATACTATGAGGTGTTGGTCCTGTGGGGTAATACTATGAGGTGTTGGTCCTGTGGGGTAATACTATGAGGTGTTGGTCCTGTGGGGTAATACTATGAGGTGTTGGTCCTGTGGGGTAATACTATGAGGTACTGGTCCTGTGGGGTAATACTATGAGGTACTGGTCCTGTGGGGTAATACTATGAGGTACTGGTCCTGTGGGGTAATACTATGAGGTGTTGGTCCTGTGGGGTAATACTATGAGGTGTTGGTCCTGTGGGGTAATACTATGAGGTACTGGTCCTGTGGGGTAATACTATGAGGTGTTGGTCCTGTGGGGTAATACTATGAGGTACTGGTCCTGTGGGGTAATACTATGAGGTACTGGTCCTGTGGGGTAATACTATGAGGTGTTGGTCCTGTGGGGTAATACTATGAGGTGTTGGTCCTGTGGGGTAATACTATGAGGTGTTGGTCCTGTGGGGTAATACTATGAGGTACTGGTCCTGTGGGGTAATACTATGAGGTGTTGGTCCTGTGGGGTAATACTATGAGGTACTGGTCCTGTGGGGTAATACTATGAGGTGTTGGTCCTGTGGGGTAATACTATGAGGTGTTGGTCCTGTGGGGTAATACTATGAGGTGTTGGTCCTGTGGGGTAATACTATGAGGTACTGGTCCTGTGGGGTAATACTATGAGGTGTTGGTCCTGTGGGGTAATACTATGAGGTACTGGTCCTGTGGGGTAATACTATGAGGTACTGGTCCTGTGGGGTAATACTATGAGGTGTTGGTCCTGTGGGGTAATACTATGAGGTGTTGGTCCTGTGGGGTAATACTATGAGGTACTGGTCCTGTGGGGTAATACTATGAGGTGTTGGTCCTGTGGGGTAATACTATGAGGTGTTGGTCCTGTGGGGTAATACTATGAGGTGTTGGTCCTGTGGGGTAATACTATGAGGTACTGGTCCTGTGGGGTAATACTATGAGGTACTGGTCCTGTGGGGTAATACTATGAGTTACTGGTCCTGTGGGGTAATACTATGAGGTGTTGGTCCTGTGGGGTAATACTATGAGGTGTTGGTCCTGTGGGGTAATACTATGAGGTGTTGGTCCTGTGGGGTAATACTATGAGGTACTGGTCCTGTGGGGTAATACTATGAGGTACTGGTCCTGTGGGGTAATACTATGAGGTACTGGTCCTGTGGGGTAATACTATGAGCTACTGGTCCTGTGGGGTAATACTATGAGGTGTTGGTCCTGTGGGGTAATACTATGAGGTGTTGGTCCTGTGGGGTAATACTATGAGGTGTTGGTCCTGTGGGGTAATACTATGAGGTGTTGGTCCTGTGGGGTAATACTATGAGGTGTTGGTCCTGTGGGGTAATACTATGAGGTGTTGGTCCTGTGGGGTAATACTATGAGGTACTGGTCCTGTGGGGTAATACTATGAGGTACTGGTCCTGTGGGGTAATACTATGAGGTACTGGTCCTGTGGGGTAATACTATGAGGTACTGGTCCTGTGGGGTAATACTATGAGGTGTTGGTCCTGTGGGGTAATACTATGAGGTGTTGGTCCTGTGGGGTAATACTATGAGGTGTTGGTCCTGTGGGGTAATACTATGAGGTGTTGGTCCTGTGGGGTAATACTATGAGGTGTTGGTCCTGTGGGGTAATACTATGAGGTGTTGGTCCTGTGGGGTAATACTATGAGGTACTGGTCCTGTGGGGTAATACTATGAGGTACTGGTCCTGTGGGGTAATACTATGAGGTACTGGTCCTGTGGGGTAATACTATGAGGTACTGGTCCTGTGGGGTAATACTATGAGGTGTTGGTCCTGTGGGGTAATACTATGAGGTGTTGGTCCTGTGGGGTAATACTATGAGGTGTTGGTCCTGTGGGGTAATACTATGAGGTGTTGGTCCTGTGGGGTAATACTATGAGGTACTGGTCCTGTGGGGTAATACTATGAGGTACTGGTCCTGTGGGGTAATACTATGAGGTACTGGTCCTGTGGGGTAATACTATGAGGTACTGGTCCTGTGGGGTAATACTATGAGGTGTTGGTCCTGTGGGGTAATACTATGAGGTGTTGGTCCTGTGGGGTAATACTATGAGGTGTTGGTCCTGTGGGGTAATACTATGAGGTACTGGTCCTGTGGGGTAATACTATGAGGTGTTGGTCCTGTGGGGTAATACTATGAGGTACTGGTCCTGTGGGGTAATACTATGAGGTACTGGTCCTGTGGGGTAATACTATGAGGTGTTGGTCCTGTGGGGTAATACTATGAGGTACTGGTCCTGTGGGGTAATACTATGAGGTGTTGGTCCTGTGGGGTAATACTATGAGGTACTGGTCCTGTGGGGTAATACTATGAGGTGTCGGTCCTGTGGGGTAATACTATGAGGTACTGGTCCTGTGGGGTAATACTATGAGGTACTGGTCCTGTGGGGTAATACTATGAGGTGTTGGTCCTGTGGGGTAATACTATGAGGTACTGGTCCTGTGGGGTAATACTATGAGGTGTTGGTCCTGTGGGGTAATACTATGAGGTACTGGTCCTGTGGGGTAATACTATGAGGTACTGGTCCTGTGGGGTAATACTATGAGGTGTTGGTCCTGTGGGGTAATACTATGAGGTGTTGGTCCTGTGGGGTAATACTATGAGGTGAACTGGCTCAGGAACTGTTGTTATTTACCCAGTCTTCTGTGGACTGGATTGGTCTCTCACTTGTTCTCTCCCTCCTCCCTCCAGACCCTACCTGGTGAACCTCCTCCCCTGTCTGACCAGGATCACTAAGAGACAGGAGGAGACTGTTCAGGAGACCCTGGCTGCTGCTGTTCCTAAGATCATGTCTGCTCTGGGACACTTCGCTAACGACGGAGAGGTCAAGGTCACACACACACACACACACACACACACACACACACACACACACACACACACACTCTCCTGTGTTTAGAACTCAAAGACCCCCATAACAACCTCCATTAAAGTGTTCTGTTAAAAGCCTTGAGTTCCAGAGAATAATGGAAGTATTGATATCCTCTTTCTGTATG
Source organism: Salmo salar (assembly GCF_965601325.2). Taxonomy (NCBI): domain Eukaryota; kingdom Metazoa; phylum Chordata; class Actinopteri; order Salmoniformes; family Salmonidae; genus Salmo; species Salmo salar. The sequence goes on from NC_138298.1 coordinate 39,606,974, forward strand.
GGTTGTAGAGTTAAGCTGTAAGGCACCAGGGGTAATATACTCCGGCTAAGGGCTGTTCTAAAGCACGACACAACAGGGAGTGCCTGGATACAGCCCTTAACCGTGGTATACTGGCCATATACCACAAACCCCCTGAGGTGCCTTATTGCTGTTATAAACTGGTTACTAACTTAATTAGAGCAGTACAAATACATGTTTGTCATAGCCGTGGTATACGGTCTGATATACCACGGCTGTCAGCCAATCAGCATTCAGGGCTCGAACCACCCAGTTTGTAATTGTCTTTATAACCATTGTCTGATGGTGTCTGGTGGTGTCTAGTGGTGTCTGATTGTGTCTGGTGGTGTCTGGTGGTGTCTGATTGTATCTGATGGTGTCTGATTGTATCTGGTGGTGTCTGGTGGTGTCTGATTGTATCTGATGGTGTCTGATGGTGTCTGATTGTGTCTGGTGGTGTCTGATGGTGTCTGATTGTATCTGGTGGTGTCTGATTGTATCTGGTGGTGTCTGATGGTGTCTGGTGGTGTCTGGTGGTGTCTAGTGGTGTCTAGTGGTGTCTGATTGTATCTGGTGGTGTCTGATGGTGTCTGGTGGTGTCTGATGGTGTCTGGTGGTATCTGATGGTGTCTGGTGGTGTCTGATTGTATCTGATGGTGTCTGATGGTGTCTGATTGTATCTGATGGTGTCTGGTGGTGTCTGATGGTGTCTGGTGGTGTCTGGTGGTGTCTGATGGTGTCTGATGGTGTCTGGTCTGATATGTTCAGGTGTTGTTGAAGTCGTTGGTGGTCAACCTGAAGTCCACTTCTCCTACGATCCGCCGGACGGCCGCCAGCTCAGCGGCTAGTATGTGTCAACACTCTAGACGGGCCTCCTACTTCTACACCTGGCTGCTGAACGTCCTGCTGGGTCAGTACCAAACACAAGCACCCCTACTACAGGGATCATCAATTACATTTAGCCGTGGGACCAGTTTTCCTTCAGCGGATAGTTGTGTGGGGGGTAAAACATACTTCTAAATCATTTGTACACTGCAGGAATCCCCAAACAGATGTAGTATTTGTGCTACGACCACATATGTCTATCTAGTTGTGCGTGGGAATACTTTGGAACAGATTTCCTGGTGGGTTTTTACAGTTTTATGTCCAAAAATATAATATAAAGACTTGCTCAGAAAAGCTGGGGTCCAAATAGTCACCCGCGGGCCGCCTGTTGAGGGACCCTGTAGCTGGGGGCCAAATAGTCACCCGCGGGCTGCCTGTTGAGGAACCCTGTAGCTAGGGGCCAAATAGTCACCCGCGGGTCGCCTGTTGAGGAACCCTGTAGCTGGGGGCCAAATAGTCACCCGCGGGCCGCCTGTTGAGGAACCCTGTAGCTGGGGGCCAAATAGTCACCCGTGGGCCGCCTGTTGAGGAACCCTGTAGCTGGGGGCCAAATAGTCACCCGCGGGCCGCCTGTTGAGGAACCCTGTAGGTGGGGGCCAAATAGTCACCCGCGGGCCGCCTGTTGAGGAACCCTGCAGCTGGAGGTGGAGGGGATATGAAGACCTTTCCACCCAGCCAATCAGAAGGCAACAGGAAGAGATTAACCATCATGTTTCTGTCCATCCAATCCCTTCAGATATGTTGTAGTGTCTATGGTGCAGGGGCTTGATTTGGAATTCAAAAGAGGTCTCTCTCTCACTCAGCCTCTCTGTTTGTAGTTCTGTCTGTCTTGTTTTTATGTCCTTATAATGTTTTGGGTCTGTTAGTCTCTAGATGAGGAGAACATCTCTCTCCAGGTCTGTTAGTCTCTGTAGATGAGGAGAACATCTCTCTCTCCAGGTCTGTTAGTCTCTGTAGATGAGGAGAACATCTCTCTCCAGGTCTGTTCGTCTCTGTAGATGAGGAGAACACTCTCTCTCCAGGTCTGTTAGTCTCTGTAGATGAGGAGAACATCTCTCTCCAGGTCTGTTAGTCTCTGTAGATGAGGAGAACATCTCTCTCCAGGTCTGTTAGTCTCTGTAGATGAGGAGAACATCTCTCTCCAGGTCTGTTAGTCTCTGTAGATGAGGAGAACATCTCTCTCCAGGTCTGTTAGTCTCTGTAGATGAGGAGAACATCTCTCTCCAGGTCTGTTAGTCTCTGTAGATGAGGAGAACATCTCTCTCTCCAGGTCTGTTAGTCTCTGTAGATGAGGAGAACATCTCTCTCTCCAGGTCTGTTAGTCTCTGTAGATGAGGAGAACATCTCTCTCCAGGTCTGTTAGTCTCTGTAGATGAGGAGAACATCTCTCTCCAGGTCTGTTAGTCTCTGTAGATGAGGAGAACATCTCTCTCTCCAGGTCTGTTAGTCTCTGTAGATGAGGAGAACATCTCTCTCTCCAGGTCTGTTAGTCTCTGTAGATGAGGAGAACATCTCTCTCTCCAGGTCTGTTAGTCTCTGTAGATGAGGAGAACATCTCTCTCCGGGTCTGTTAGTTTCTGTAGATGAGGAGAACATCTCTCTCCAGGTCTGTTAGTCTCTGTAGATGAGGAGAACATCTCTCTCCAGGTCTGTTAGTCTCTGTAGATGAGGAGAACATCTCTCTCTCCAGGTCTGTTAGTCTCTGTAGATGAGGAGAACATCTCTCTCTCCAGGTCTGTTAGTCTCTGTAGATGAGGAGAACATCTCTCTCTCCAGGTCTGTTAGTCTCTGTAGATGAGGAGAACATCTCTCTCCGGGTCTGTTAGTTTCTGTAGATGAGGAGAACATCTCTCTCCAGGTCTGTTAGTCTCTGTAGATGAGGAGAACATCTCTCTCTCTCTCTCCAGGTCTGTTAGTCTCTGTAGATGAGGAGAACATCTCTCTCTCTCTCTCCAGGTCTGTTAGTCTCTGTAGATGAGGAGAACATCTCTCCTGTTAGTCTCTGTAGATGAGGAGAACATCTCTCTCTCCAGGTCTGTTAGTCTCTGTAGATGAGGAGAACATCTCTCTCTCTCCAGGTCTGTTAGTCTCTGTAGATGAGGAGAACATCTCTCTCTCCAGGTCTGTTAGTCTCTGTAGATGAGGAGAACATTCTCTCTCTCTCCAGGTCTGTTAGTCTCTGTAGATGAGGAGAACATCTCTCTCCAGGTCTGTTAGTCTCTGTAGATGAGGAGAACATCTCTCTCCAGGTCTGTTAGTCTCTGTAGATGAGGAGAACATCTCTCTCCAGGTTCTCTCTCCAGGTCTGTTAGTCTCTGTAGATGAGGAGAACATCTCTCTCTCTCTACAGGTCTGTTAGTCTCTGTAGATGAGGTGAACATCTCTCTCTCCAGGTCTGTTAGTCTCTGTAGATGAGGAGAACATCTCTCTCTCTCTCCATGTCTGTTAGTCTCTGTAGATGAGGAGAACATCTCTCTCTCTCCAGGTCTGTTAGTCTCTGTAGATGAGGAGAACATCTCTCTCTCTCTCTCCAGGTCTGTTAATCTCTGTAGATGAGGAGAACATCTCTCTCTCTCTCTCCAGGTCTGTTAGTCTCTGTAGATGAGGAGAACATCTCTCTCTCTCTCTCTCCAGGTCTGTTAGTCCCTGTAGATGAGGAGAACATCTCTCTCCAGGTCTGTTAGTCTCTGTAGATGAGGAGAACATCTCTCTCTCTCTCCAGGTCTGTTAGTCTCTGTAGATGAGGAGAACATCTCTCTCTCTCTACAGGTCTGTTAGTCTCTGTAGATGAGGAGAACATCTCTCTCTCTCTACAGGTCTGTTAGTCTCTGTAGATGAGGAGAACATCTCTCTCTCTCTCCAGGTCTGTTAGTCTCTGTAGATGAGGAGAACATCTCTCTCTCTCTACAGGTCTGTTAGTCTCTGTAGATGAGGAGAACATCTCTCTCTCCAGGTCTGTTAGTCTCTGTAGATGAGGAGAACATCTCTCTCTCTCCAGGTATGTTAGTCTCTGTAGATGAGGAGAACATCTCTCTCTCCAGGTCTGTTAGTCTCTGTAGATGAGGAGAACATTTCTCTCTCTCTCCAGGTCTGTTAGTCTCTGTAGATGAGGAGAACATCTCTCTCCAGGTCTGTTAGTCTCTGTAGATGAGGAGAACATCTCTCTCCAGGTCTGTTAGTCTCTGTAGATGAGGAGAACATCTCTCTCCAGGTCTGTTAGTCTCTGTAGATGAGGAGAACATCTCTCTCCAGGTCTGTTAGTCTCTGTAGATGAGGAGAACATCTCTCTCCAGGTCTGTTAGTCTCTGTAGATGAGGAGAACATCTCTCTCTCCAGGTCTGTTAGTCTCTGTAGATGAGGAGAACATCTCTCTCCAGGTCTGTTAGTCTCTGTAGATGAGGAGAACATCTCTCTCCAGGTCTGTTAGTCTCTGTAGATGAGGAGAACATCTCTCTCTCCAGGTCTGTTAGTCTCTGTAGATGAGGAGAACATCTCTCTCTCCAGGTCTGTTATTCTCTGTAGATGAGGAGAACATCTCTCTCCAGGTCTGTTAGTCTCTGTAGATGAGGTGAACATCTCTCTCTCCAGGTCTGTTAGTCTCTGTAGATGAGGAGAACATCTCTCTCTCTCTCCAGGTCTGTTCGTCTCTGTAGATGAGAACATCTCTCTCTCCAGGTCTGTTAGTCTCTGTAGATGAGGAGAACATCTCTCTCTCTCTCTCTCTCTCCAGGTCTGTTGGTTCCTGTAGACGAGGAACATCCTAACCACCTGGTCCTGGGGGTGTTGTTAACCCTTCGCTACCTGATGCCTCAACTCCAGCAACAGGACAGGACCACCAGCCTGAAAGGAAGCTTCGGAGTCATGAGGAAGGAGGCAGACTTACAGCCCACGCCTGAACAGCTGCTGCAAGTCAGTGTGTGTGTGTGTGTGTGTGTGTGTGTGTGTGTGTGTGTGTGTGTGTGTGTGTGTGTGTGTGTGTGTGTGTGTGTGTGGTGTGTGTGTGTGTGTGTGTGTGTTTTCAAGTTTTAATGTCACATGCACAAGTACAGTGAAATGGCTTTCTTCCAGCTCTAACCACAGCGATCCATTTCTCAATAACACCGTAATACTGTTAGTAAATCCAGGGTCACTTCCAATCCCTGGTATCTGTGTGTAGGTCTATGAGTTGACTCTACACTACACCCAGCATGGTGATCACAATGTGGTGACGGCCTCTCTGGAACTGATGCAGCAGATGTTCAGGACTCCTCCCCCGGAGCTACTGCACATGCTCATTACGCCCGGCAGCATTCTGCACGCCAGCGTGTTCCGACAGGACGTCGAGAGACGCGCCCACTCCGGCAGCATCCTGGAGTTCATTGGTTAGTCCACCCGTCAATCAAACGAATACTGCTTTGGTCGTTGGTGGATTTGCTCTGTCGGTTAAATCTTTAGTTTCAAATTACAAAGCCCAGTCATTGGGTGAATGCTCTGCCAGTCACTGTACAGAGCTCCGCCTCCTGTCTCTCTGTTCTGTTTTGCTGTCTGCTGATTGGTCCCACAAGGCTCTCTCTACACTGAGTATACAAATCATTAGGAACACCTTCCTAATATTGAGTTGCACCCCCTTTTGTCCTCAGAACAGCTTTAATTCATCAGGACATGGACTCTACAAGGTGTTGAAAGCGTTTCCACAGGGATGCTGGCCCATGTTGACTCCAATGCTCCCCACAGTTGTGTCCAGTTGGCTGGATGTCCTTTGGGTGGTGGACCAATCTTGATACACACAGGAAACTGTTGAGCGTGAAAAACCCAGCAGCGTTGGAATTCTTGACAAACCTGGCACCTCCTACCATATCCTGTTCAAAGGCACTTAAAAATGTTGTCTTGTCCATTCACCCTCTGAATGGCACACACACACAATCCATGTCTCAAGGCTTAAAATCTTTCTTAAACCCGTCTCCTCCCGTTAATCTACACTGATTGAAGGGGATTTAACAGGTGACATCAATAAGGGATCATAGCTTTCACCTGGATTCACCTGGTCAGTCTATGTCATGGAAAGAGCAGGTGTTCTTAATGTTTTGTACACTCAGTGTATAGTGAACTACTAGTGACCAGAGCCCTATTCCCTATATAGTGAACTACTTTAGACCAGAGCCCTATTCCCTATATAGTGAACTACTAGTGACCAGAGCCCTATTCCCTATATAGTGAACTACTAGTGACCAGAGCCCTATTCCCTATATAGTGAACTACTAGTGACCAGAGCCCTATTCCCTATATAGTGAACTACTAGTGACCAGGGCCCTATTCCCTATATAGTGAACTACTAGTGACCAGAGCCTTATTCCCTATATAGTGCACTACTAGTGACCAGAGCCCTATTCCCTATATAGTGAAGTACTTTAGACCAGAGCCCTATTCCCTATATAGTGAACTACTTTAGACCAGAGCCCTATTCCCTATATAGTGCACTACTAGTGACCAGAGCCCTATTCCCTATATAGTGAAGTACTTTAGACCAGAGCCCTATTCCCTATATAGTGAACTACTTTAGACCAGAGCCCTATTCCCTATATAGTGAACTACTTTAGACCAGAGCCCTATTCCCTATATAGTGAACTACTAGTAGACCAGAGCCCTATTCCCTATATAGTGAACTACTAGTGACCAGAGCCCTATTCCCTATATAGTGAACTACTAGTGACCAGAGCCCTATTCCCTATATAGTGAACTACTAGTGACCAGAGCCCTATTCCCTATATAGTGAACTACTTTAGACCAGAGCCCTATTCCCTATATAGTGCACTACTAGTGACCAGAGCCCTATTCCCTATATAGTGAAGTACTTTAGACCAGAGCCCTATTCCCTATATAGTGAACTACTTTAGACCAGAGCCCTATTCCCTATATAGTGAACTACTTTAGACCAGAGCCCTATTCCCTATATAGTGAACTACTTTAGACCAGAGCCCTATTCCCTATATAGTGAACTACTAGTGACCAGAGCCCTATTCCCTATATAGTTAACTACTAGTGACCAGAGCCCTATTCCCTATATAGTGAACTACTTTAGACCAGAGCCCTATTCCCTATATAGTGAACTACTAGTGACCAGGACCCTATTCCCTATATAGTGAACTACTAGTGACCAGGGCCCTATTCCCTATATAGTGAACTACTAGTAACCAGAGCCCTATTCCCTATATAGTCAACTACTAGTGACCAGAGCACTATTCCCTAAATAGTGAACTACTAGTGCCCAGAGCCCTGTAGGACTCTTGTTAAAATAAGTTCACTATTTAGGGAATAGGGTTCTGGTCACTAGTAGTTCACTATATAGGGAATAGGGCTCTGGTCACTAGTAGTTCACTATATAGGGAATAGGGCTCTGGTCACTAGTAGTTCACTATATAGGGAATAGGGTTCTGGTCACTAGTAGTTCACTATATAGGGAATAGGGCTCTGGTCACTAGTAGTTCACTATATAGGGAATAGGGCTCTGGTCTAAAGTAGTTCACTATATAGGGAATAGGGCTCTGGTCACTAGTAGTTCACTATATAGTGAATAGGGCCCTGGTCGCTAGTATTTCACTATATAGGGAATAGGGTGCCATTTGGGATCCATAGCCTCTCTCACTAACTAACTCGCGTCTCTTCCTCTGTCTGTCTGGGGTATAATGGTTATTTCCCATGGGGCTTTTCTTCTTTTCACTCCTTCACTTCCTGTTCCTGTGTGTTCTTCCTGTTTCCTGCCTGCAGCCGGGGGCGGGTCTTCCTGTAATAGTCCACTCCTCCTCAGAAAACAGAAAGGTGATTTAATAACTCTCTCTCTCTCCTGTGTACTGCTCCCTCTATCTAACACAGTGTTTCCCAAACGTCTCCTCCAGCAACCCCAGCCATTCAACATGTTTTCATGTATTCCTCAACTAGTTTCATGTATTCCTGGACTAGTTTTCATGTATTCCTGGACTAGTTTTCATATATTCCTGGACTAGTTTTCATGTATTCCTGGACTAGTTTCATGTATTCCTGGACTAGTTTCATGTATTCCTGAACTAGTTTCATGTATTCCTGGACTAGTTTCATGTATTCCTGGACTAGTTTTCATGTATTCCTGGACTAGTTTTCATGTATTCCTGGACTAGTTTTCATGTATTCCTGGACTAGTTTTCATGTATTCCTGGACTAGTTTCATGTATTCCTGGACTAGTTTCATGTATTCCTGGACTAGTTCTGATGTATTCCTGGACTAGTTTTGATGTATTCCTGGACTAGTTTTGATGTATTCCTGGACTAGTTTTGATGTATTCCTGGACTACTTTTCGTGTATTCCTGGACTAGTTTTGATGTATTCCTGGACTAGTTTTGATGTATTCCTGGACTAGTTTTGATGTATTCCTGGACTAGTTTTGGTGTATTCCTGGACTAGTTTTGATGTATTCCTGGACTAGTTTTGATGTATTCCTGGACTAGTTTTGGTGTATTCCTGGACTAGTTTTGATGTATTCCTGGACTAGTTTTGATGTATTCCTGGACTAGTTTTGGTGTATTCCTGGACTAGTTTTGGTGTATTCCTGGACTAGTTTTGATGTATTCCTGGACTAGTTTTGATGTATTCCTGGACTAGTTTTGATGTATTCCTGGACTAGTTTTGATGTATTCCTGGACTAGTTTTGGTGTATTCCTGGACTAGTTTTGATGTATTCCTGGACTAGCACGTCTGATGACACTAAAGAAGAAGTTGGGCATCAGTTGATCAGTTGAATCAGGTTGTTTTAGCGAATAGTTGAAATACATGGAAGGACTTGGGGTCCCAGAGGAGAGGTTGGAGAACCATTGGTCAACCACAGCTTTCTCTAACGCTGCTGACTGGTCATGTTAAGACTGTTACAGTAGTCCTCTTTAACACAGCTTTCTCTAACGCTGCTGACTGGTCATGTTGAGACTGTGCTACAGTAGTCCTCTTTAACACAGCTTTCTCTAACGCTGCTGACTGGTCATGTTGAGACTGTGTTACAGTGGTCCTCTTTAACACAGCTTTCTCTAACGCTGCTGACTGGTCATGTTGAGGCTGTTACAGTAGTCCTCTTTAACACAGCTTTCTCTAACGCTGCTGACTGGTCATGTTGAGACTGTGTTACAGTGGTCCTCTTTAACACAGCTTTCTCTAACGTTGCTGACTGGTCATGTTGAGACTGTGTTACAGTAGTCCTCTTTAACACAGCTTTCTCTAACGCTGCTGACTGGTCATGTTGAGACTGTGTTACAGTAGTCCTCTTTAACACAGCTTTCTCTAACGCTGCTGACTGGTCATGTTGAGACTGTGTTACAGTGGTCCTCTTTAACACAGCTTTCTCTAACGCTGCTGACTGGTCATGTTGAGACTGTTACAGTAGTCCTCTTTAACACAGCTTTCTCTAACGCTGCTGACTGGTCATGTTAAGACTGTTACAGTAGTCCTCTTTAACACAGCTTTCTCTAACGCTGCTGACTGGTCATGTTGAGACTGTTACAGTAGTCCTCTTTAACACAGCTTTCTCTAACGCTGCTGACTGGTCATGTTGAGACTGTTACAGTAGTCCTCTTTAACACAGCTTTCTCTAACGCTGCTGACTGGTCATGTTGAGACTGTTACAGTAGTCCTCTTTAACACAGCTTTCTCTAACGCTGCTGACTGGTCATGTTGAGACTGTGTTACAGTAGTCCTCTTTAACACAGCTTTCTCTAACGCTGCTGACTGGTCATGTTAAGACTGTTACAGTAGTCCTCTTTAACACAGCTTTCTCTAACGCTGCTGACTGGTCATGTTGAGACTGTTACAGTAGTCCTCTTTAACACAGCTTTCTCTAACGCTGCTGACTGGTCATGTTGAGACTGCTACAGTGGTCCTCTTTAACACAGCTTTCTCTAGCGCTGCTGACTGGTCATGTTAAGACTGTTACAGTAGTCCTCTTTAACACAGCTTTCTCTAACGCTGCTGACTGGTCATGTTGAGACTGTGCTACAGTAGTCCTCTTTAACACAGCTTTCTCTAACGCTGCTGACTGGTCATGTTGAGACTGTGCTACAGTAGTCCTCTTTAACACAGCTTTCTCTAACGCTGCTGACTGGTCATGTTGAGACTGTGCTACAGTAGTCCTCTTTAACACAGCTTTCTCTAACGCTGCTGACTGGTCATGTTGAGACTGTGCTACAGTAGTCCTCTTTAACACAGCTTTCTCTAACGCTGCTGACTGGTCATGTTGAGACTGTGTTACAGTGGTCCTCTTTAACACAGCTTTCTCTAACGCTGCTGACTGGTCATGTTGAGGCTGTTACAGTAGTCCTCTTTAACACAGCTTTCTCTAACGCTGCTGACTGGTCATGTTGAGACTGTGTTACAGTGGTCCTCTTTAACACAGCTTTCTCTAACGTTGCTGACTGGTCATGTTGAGACTGTGTTACAGTAGTCCTCTTTAACACAGCTTTCTCTAACGCTGCTGACTGGTCATGTTGAGACTGTGTTACAGTAGTCCTCTTTAACACAGCTTTCTCTAACGCTGCTGACTGGTCATGTTGAGACTGTGTTACAGTGGTCCTCTTTAACACAGCTTTCTCTAACGCTGCTGACTGGTCATGTTGAGACTGTTACAGTAGTCCTCTTTAACACAGCTTTCTCTAACGCTGCTGACTGGTCATGTTGAGACTGTGTTACAGTAGTCCTCTTTAACACAGCTTTCTCTAACGCTGCTGACTGGTCATGTTGAGACTGTTACAGTAGTCCTCTTTAACACAGCTTTCTCTAACGCTGCTGACTGGTCATGTTGAGACTGTTACAGTAGTCCTCTTTAACACAGCTTTCTCTAACCCTGCTGACTGGTCATGTAGTGACTGTGTTACAGTAGTCCTCTTTAACACAGCTTTCTCTAACGCTGCTGACTGGTCATGTAGTGACTGTGTTACAGTAGTCCTCTTTAACACAGCTTTCTCTAACGCTGCTGACTGGTCATGTAGTGACTGTGTTACAGTAGTCCTCTTTAACACAGCTTTCTCTAACGCTGCTGACTGGTCATGTATTGACTGTGTTACAGTAGTCCTCTTTAACACAGCTTTCTCTAACGCTGCTGACTGGACATGATGAGACTGTGTTACAGTAGTCCTCTTTAACACAGCTTTCTCTAGCGCTGCTGACTGGTCATGTAGTGACTGTGTTACAGTAGTCCTCTTTAACACAGCTTTCTCTAACGCTGCTGACTGGTCATGTTGAGACTGTGTTACAGTGGTCCTCTTTAACACAGCTTTCTCTAACGCTGCTGACTGGTCATGTTGAGACTGTGTTACAGTAGTCCTCTTTAACACAGCTTTCTCTAACGCTGCTGACTGGTCATGTTGAGACTGTGTTACAGTAGTCCTCTTTAACACAGCTTTCTCTAACGCTGCTGACTGGTCATGTAGTGACTGTTACAGTAGTCCTCTTTAACACAGCTTTCTCTAACGCTGCTGACTGGTCATGTAGTGACTGTGTTACAGTGGTCCTCTTTAACACAGCTTTCTCTAATGCTGCTGACTGGTCATGTAGTGACTGTGTTACAGTAGTCCTCTTTAACACAGCTTTCTCTAACGCTGCTGACTGGTCATGTTGAGACTGTGTTACAGTGGTCCTCTTTAACACAGCTTTCTCTAGCGCTGCTGACTGGTCATGTTGAGACTGTTACAGTAGTCCTCTTTAACACAGCTTTCTCTAACGCTGCTGACTGGTCATGTTGAGACTGTGTTACAGTAGTCCTCTTTAACACAGCTTTCTCTAACGCTGCTGACTGGTCATGTTGAGACTGTGTTACAGTAGTCCTCTTTAACACAGCTTTCTCTAACGCTGCTGACTGGTCATGTTGAGACTGTGTTACAGTAGTCCTCTTTAACACAGCTTTCTCTAACGCTGCTGACTGGTCATGTTGAGACTGTGTTACAGTAGTCCTCTTTAACACAGCTTTCTCTAACGCTGCTGACTGGTCATGTTGAGACTGTTACAGTAGTCCTCTTTAACACAGCTTTCTCTAACACTGCTGACTGGTCATGTAGTGACTGTGTTACAGTAGTCCTCTTTAACACAGCTTTCTCTAACGCTGCTAACTGGTCATGTAGTGACTGTGTTACAGTAGTCCTCTTTAACACAGCTTTCTCTAACGCTGCTGACTCGTCATGTAGTGACTGTGTTACAGTAGTCCTCTTTAACACAGCTTTCTCTAACGCTGCTGACTGGTCATGTTGAGACTGTGTTACAGTAGTCCTCTTTAACACAGCTTTCTCTAACGCTGCTGACTGGTCATGTAGTGACTGTTACAGTAGTCCTCTTTAACACAGCTTTCTCTAACGCTGCTGACTGGTCATGTAGTGACTGTGTTACAGTGGTCCTCTTTAACACAGCTTTCTCTAACGCTGCTGACTGGTCATGTAGTGACTGTGTTACAGTGGTCCTCTTTAAAACAGCTTTCTCTAACGCTGCTGACTGGTCATGTAGTGACTGTGTTACAGTGGTCCTCTTTAACACAGCTTTCTCTAACGCTGCTGACTGGTCATGTTGAGACTGTGTTACAGTAGTTCTCTTTAACACAGCTTTCTCTAGCGCTGCTGACTTGTCATGTTGAGACTGTGCTACAGTAGTCCTCTTTAACACAGCTTTCTCTAGCGCTGCTGACTGGTCATGTTGAGACTGTGCTACAGTGGTCCTCTTTAACACAGCTTTCTCTAACGCTGCTGACTGGTCATGTTGAGACTGTGTTACAGTAGTCCTCTTTAAAACAGCTTTCTCTAACGCTGCTGACTGGTCATGTTGAGACTGTTACAGTAGTCCTCTTTAAAACAGCTTTCTCTAACGCTGCTGACTGGTCATGTTGAGACTGTTACAGTAGTCCTCTTTAACACAGCTTTCTCTAACGCTGCTGACTGGTCATGTTGAGACTGTGTTACAGTAGTCCTCTTTAAAACAGCTTTCTCTAACGCTGCTGACTGGTCATGTTGAGACTGTGCTACAGTAGTCCTCTTTAGCACAGCTTTCTCTAACGCTGCTGACTGGTCATGTAGTGACTGTGTTACAGTGGTCCTCTTTAACACAGCTTTCTCTAACACTGCTGACTGGTCATGTAGTGACTGTGTTACAGTGGTCCTCTTTAACACAGCTTTCTCTAACGCTGCTGACTGGTCATGTTGAGACTGTGCTACAGTAGTCCTCTTTAACACAGCTTTCTCTAACGCTGCTGACTGGTCATGTTGAGACTGTGCTACAGTGGTCCTCTTTAACACAGCTTTCTCTAACGCTGCTGACTGGTCATGTTACAGTAGCTGTCTTCATCCTGTCTGTGTGTCCCAGGCAAAATGCTGTCGGGGGAGGAGGAGGGGTTGGAGGACGACCCTGAGAGGGCAGAGGTCACCACCGGGGCCTTTACAGGTGAGACACAACAGAATACAGGAACGTCACCATTCATATCACTCAAGCTCATTATTATTGTTGTTGTTATTTATTATTATTAATCATTATTAATATTGTTGTTATTGTTATTATTATTAATCATTATTATTATTGTTGTTATTATTTATTATGAAGTGTTTATTATTATTGTTATGTATTGTATTTAATTATGTATTGTTATTTAATTATGTATTGTTATTTAATTATGTATTGTTATTTAATTATGTATTGTTATTTCCAGGGGGCCAGCAAAATTAAGGCAGTTTATATACAATTTTAAAACATTACAATACATTCACAGATTTCACAACACACTGTGTGCCCTCAGGCCCCTACTCCACCACTACCACATATCTACAGTACTAAATCCATGTGTATGTATTGTGTGTGTGTGTGTGTGTGTGTGTGTGTGTGTGTGTGTGTGTGTGTGTGTGTGTGTGTGTATGCATGTGTCTGTGCCAATGTTTGACACGACTGTACTTTCTCTGGACGTAGAAAATGCTTTTGATCGTGTTGAGTAGTAATACTTGTGGACAGTATTACACCATATGGGTCATAGATGTGATTCTAGAAAATAAAGGAAAGCCGCACACTCTAAGAGCTCAGATGCAAAAATGTAATCACCAACGTTTCGACAGCGAAGCTGTCTTCATCAGGGTATCATCAAACACTGCGAGATGAGTCATTTATATAGTGTCAAGAGACACACAGGTGTTTGTAATCATGGCCAAGTATGGCCTAATATCATTGGTTAACTGAAATATTAAAAAAAATGGCATACAAAGAACATACAAAAAGACAAACAAATGGATAGCATACGATCATAGCATTTGTAGTCTAAAATGTATCTAACAAACAATTACAATGGCAAAATCACAATTATCACAAGAATGGCTTCAGATCAAAGTCTATGTTGAGACCGAAGGGAGCAAGGGTCTTTAAATTAAAGATCCAGGCAGCCTCTCGTTTTAACAATAAATTATCAAGGTCACCCCCTCTCCTAGGGAGGGTGACATGTTCGATACCAATATAACGCAGAGATGAAATCGGATGGTTTGCTTCCAAAAAGTGGGCCGCAACTGGGTAAGTTAAGTTTTTGCACCTAATGGTGCTACGATGCTCTGAGATACGTACTTTTAATTCACGCTTTGTTTTACCCACATAATTTTTACCACAAGGACAAGTTATAAGATAAATAACTGCCTTAGTGGAACACGTAATAACACCTTTAATTGGGATAGATTTCCCTGTTTGGGGGTGTTTGAAGGATCTACATTTATAAGTGCCATTGCATTGAGCACAGCCATTACACTTGTAATTTCCATCCAGTATGGGCGCAAATAGACGTTGTTCAGGAATATCTTGGGGTGGTAAATCAGAGTGTACCAATTGGTCTCTGAGATTTCTTCCCCGCGAGAATACGACCAGGGGAAGATCAGAAAACACATTAACTAGACTATCATCATATTTCAGAATGTGCCAATGTTTGTGAACGATTCCTTTAATTTGTTCAGAGCACTTTGAATAGCGGGTAGTGAGAACGCAAGAATGCCTCTTTTTGCGAGACTGACCTTGAAAAAGGTCATGTCTCGTTTTGTTTTGAATTTTCTCAATGGCAATATTAATCTGATCATTGTTGTACCCCCTCTCCTTGAACTTATCCTGAGTCTCAGCCATATTTCTGTCGAAATCTGATTGTTTAATACAAATTCTTTTGATTCGACAGAATTGGCTGTAGGGCAAACTATTTTTCAAGGGCAGTGGGTGACAACTGTCAGCCCTCAACAAACTGTTACGATCAGTAGGTTTCCTGTAAAGATCAGTGTATAAAACATTATCTTCACACAAGATCAGAAGATCAAGAAAACTGATTTGACGTGTATCAGATTGCATAGTAAATCTCAAATGTTCAGAACAGGAGTTAAGAAAAGCATAAAACGCCTGGAGCAGTTCTGCATCACCCCTCCATAGAACAAAAATATCGTCAATATACCGTTTCCAAATAATGATGTTAGGCAAGAAAACATTTTTGAGAGGGTTGAAAATGGATTGTTTCTCCATGTAACCCACATACAAATTAGCATAGTTAGGAGCCATGGGGGATCCCATAGCAGTACCCTTCGTCTGAATAAAGAAATCATTTAGAAACATGAAGTAGTTATGTGTGAGTACTATTTCAGCCAATGTTACAATGCAGGCACTGGAAGGTAGCTCATTAGGGTCACTTTGCAGAAGAAAATGTTCCATGGCTTCAATACCGCCCTCATGTGGAATATTTGTGTATAACGACTCAACATCAAAAGTAACTAACAAGGTGTTCTCAGGCAGAGGATCAAGAGATTCAATAATAGAGATCATACTGCTGGTGTCCTTTACAAAGGAGGGGAGCTGTTCTGCAAGTGGTCTAATAAAAAAATCCACAAAAGTAGATAGAGGGGCCGTTACTGCATCAATGCCCGCTACAATAGGGCGCCCTGGAGGGTTTGTAACATTCTTATGTAATTTCGGCAAAGTATAGAAAGTGGCAATTTTAGGGTGTTGAATGGCCAGAAAGTCATATTCTTTTTTAGTTATCTGACCAGAATTTAAATAACCATCTAGGACAGTAAAGATAGTATTCTGAAATTGGGAAGTAGGGTCACTTCTGAGTTTCTTGTAAAAGGTGTTGTCAAGCAGTTGTCTATGACACTCATTTACAAAAGAACGTGACAAAATCATTGTTTCGGAGTCCCTTTTTGACATGTCGGGAGGTAATTCTGACCTCTCGAAAGAACTGTTATATTTATCTAAGCGTCAGACGAGAACGCATTTACATATAGTCACTCTTAGTGATTCCGTATGTCAAGGCATTATTCCACGGGGACTCAGGTGGCAAAAAGAGCCATCATTGGGACAGAGCACAGATGATTTCTGGGAGCGCTGGTGTGCCATCCTGAACAAATGCTCTATTGATTTAATGACATTAATTGTTGACCAGTTGAAAAAGGATTTTAGTGAAATGGATAATACGATTAAAGACAAACGCACAGCTCTACAAACAGCTGTTAATGATGATGTCATATTCAATGAACTGATGAAAACTAACCAAGCGCTCCAGGACAAGCTGTCTACAGAAATAAAGGAACTTAAAATCAAGAAATTCAACCAAGACAAAAAAGATAAGGCCGAGGATAAAGTCTACTTCTGGAGAAACCCTGACAAAGGAGGTCCTGCTCCTCCTCTCCATGGCAGACGCAGAAGGGATGACACTTACTTTGATCCACACCCGTCTGACCAACACTCTACAACCAGCGCCTCATCGGCTTCCAGTGGTAGTTTTTTATTCAACGAGAGACTGGGCCAACGGAAGGGCGCAGGTGGCCGCAGGCACGCGCATCGACGAGATGCCGCACCCGACGGGGTAAGAAGAAACGACTATCAGAGGCAGAGGAGACCGTTCACACGGTCCCAGAACCCACGGGACTGAGTGTCTTTAATTTATCAGTAAGATATTGAGCCCTGCCCATGTCTCTTTGCTTAATAAAGGGTTATCTTTTGTGCCTACAACACAGTGTAACGATTTTGACGTTAAGGTAGACATGTTCAAGTTTTTTAGAAACATCCGTTTAAGGGAATACTTTAGCTCCCCTAATCCTGACACTTCTATTGAACCAGTAGGTTACTTACCTGTACGTACACCGACTCCTTTTAGAAGCAAGTTATTTTGTACCTCCAGTCAATCGCAATCACTCTATCGAGACATATTGCAGACTTGTTGAAAAAGATGTTGCTCATCTCCTTAAGAATAAACAGGACTTCAAATCTTTCCATAATTTATCTAAGGATGAAAAACAAGCTTTGCTTGATTTACAATCCGATACGTCAGTCCTTATTCGTCCTGCTGATAAGGGTGGGTCGGTTGTACTCATGGATAGGACAGCTTATGTAAATGAGTGTCATAGACAACTGCTTGACAACACCTTTTACAAGAAACTCAGAAGTGACCCTACTTCCCAATTTCAGAATACTATCTTTACTGTCCTAGATGGTTATTTAAATTCTGGTCAGATAACTAAAAAATAATATGACTTTCTGGCCATTCAACACCCTAAAATTGCCACTTTCTATACTTTGCCAAAATTACATAAGAATGTTACAAACCCTCCAGGGCGCCCTATTGTAGCGGGCATTGATGCAGTAACGGCCCCTCTATCTACTTTTGTGGATTTTTTTATTAGACCACTTGCAGAACAGCTCCCCTCCTTTGTAAAGGACACCAGCAGTATGATCTCTATTATTGAATCTCTTGATCCTCTGCCTGAGAACACCTTGTTAGTTACTTTTGATGTTGAGTCGTTATACACAAATATTCCACATGAGGGCGGTATTGAAGCCATGGAACATTTTCTTCTGCAAAGTGACCCTAATGAGCTACCTTCCAGTGCCTGCATTGTAACATTGGCTGAAATAGTACTCACACATAACTACTTCATGTTTCTAAATGATTTCTTTATTCAGACGAAGGGTACTGCTATGGGATCCCCCATGGCTCCTAACTATGCTAATTTGTATGTGGGTTACATGGAGAAACAATCCATTTTCAACCCTCTCAAAAATGTTTTCTTGCCTAACATCATTATTTGGAAACGGTATATTGACGATATTTTTGTTCTATGGAGGGGTGATGCAGAACTGCTCCAGGCGTTTTATGCTTTTCTTAACTCCTGTTCTGAACATTTGAGATTTACTATGCAATCTGATACACGTCAAATCAGTTTTCTTGATCTTCTGATCTTGTGTGAAGATAATGTTTTATACACTGATCTTTACAGGAAACCTACTGATCGTAACAGTTTGTTGAGGGCTGACAGTTGTCACCCACTGCCCTTGAAAAATAGTTTGCCCTACAGCCAATTCTGTCGAATCAAAAGAATTTGTATTAAACAATCAGATTTCGACAGAAATATGGCTGAGACTCAGGATAAGTTCAAGGAGAGGGGGTACAACAATGATCAGATTAATATTGCCATTGAGAAAATTCAAAACAAAACGAGACATGACCTTTTTCAAGGTCAGTCTCGCAAAAAGACGCATTCTCACTACCCGCTATTCAAAGTGCTCTGAACAAATTAAAGGAATCGTTCACAAACATTGGCACATTCTGAAATATGATGATAGTCTAGTTAATGTGTTTTCTGATCTTCCCCTGGTCGTATTCTCGCGGGGAAGAAATCTCAGAGACCAATTGGTACACTCTGATTTACCACCCCAAGATATTCCTGAACAACGTCTATTTGCGCCCATACTGGATGGAAATTACAAGTGTAATGGCTGTGCTCAATGCAATGGCACTTATAAATGTAGATCCTTCAAACACCCCCAAACAGGGAAATCTGTCCCAATTAAAGGTGTTATTACGTGTTCCACTAAGGCAGTTATTTATCTTATAACTTGTCCTTGTGGTAAAAATTATGTGGGTAAAACAAAGCGTGAATTAAAAGTACGTATCTCAGAGCATCGTAGCACCATTAGGTGCAAAAACTTAACTTACCCAGTTGCGGCCCACTTTTTGGAAGCAAACCATCCGATTTCGTCTCTGCGTTATATTGGTATCGAACATGTCACCCTCCCGAGGAGAGGGTGTGACCTTGATAATTTATTGTTGAAACGAGAGGCTGCCTGGATCTTTAATTTAAAGACCCTTGCTCCCTTCGGTCTCAACATAGACTTTGATCTGAAGCCATTCTTGTGATTATTGTGATTTTGCCATTGTAATTGTTTGTTAGATACATTTTAGACTACAAATGCTATGATCGTATGCTATCCATTTGTTTGTCTTTTTGTATGTTCTTTGTATGCCATTTTTTAAAATATTTGAGTTAACCAATGATATTAGGCCATACTTGGCCATGATTACAAACACCTGTGTGTCTCTTGACACTATATAAATGACTCATCTCGCAGTGTTTGATGATACCCTGATGAAGACAGCTTCGCTGTCGAAACGTTGGTGATTACATTTTTGCATCTGAGCTCTTAGAGTGTGCGGCTTTCCTTTATTTTCTAGTGTTCTACTCCGCTAGCCAGCACCTCGCCTTTAAAGGTGTGCGTTTCTCTTTTTTCTAGATTATTCATAGATGTGATTCAACTTCTATATGCCAAATTCTTACTGCTATGCTTGTGACTGGCAACAATTTGCTCCGTCCATTTTGGCTCTATCCCGTGGCACACGGCAGGGCTGTCCGCTCTCTCCTCTGTTATTTGCCTTATCTTTAGAAGCTGTTGTCCAGACTGTCCGCCGATCCACTATTCACGCACCGGTCATTACACATGACACTAAGCATTACATCTCCCTATATGCAGATTACATTTAGCCAGCCCTCCAAAATACAAAACAATCTCTACCTCATATTCTTGACATCTTTAATGAATTTAGCTCAATTTTCAGGCTATAAAATCAACTGGGTCAAGTCTGCTCTTTTACCTCTAATTAACATGGGAGATTATCCAGCACTCGGTACCCCTGTAGTAAAACAGTTTACATACCTGGGAGTTGATATCTACCCCACAATCAAACCCATAATTACAACAATATTCTCACGTGGTGTCAGATCTCCGAAGATGGACAAAATTTCCAAATTAATTCCAGTCACGAATCTCTATTATGAAGATGAACATCCTTCAACGCCTTTTCAACGTTTTGAGCTCTGTGCTCCCTCTGTCACCACCGACTGGATATTGGAAGAAATTACACTCCTCAGTCTCTAAATGTGTCTGGCAAAGTAAACCTCTTTGCGTTTTAAACGACTGACCCTGAAAAAGGCAAAAGAGCGTAGGTGGCCAAGGCCTTCCAAAATTTGGAAGTATTCTAGTCATTTGTTCTTCGCCCTCTCGCCACGTGATTTGATCCAGATGTCCAGGTGCCCCTCGGCGTTCCATAGAGGAGAACCTACACAGGTTGCAGGATCTAGATGTCCAGGTGCCTCGGCGTTCCATAGAGGAGAACCTACACAGGTTGCAGGATCTAGATATCCAGGTGTCTTGGCGTTCCATAGAGGATAACCTACACAGGTTGCAGGATCTGGACCGCTCTGACATTTCCTAGAGATACTCTATCAACAACATTTGGTGTCTTAATAACACATAGGCCATCTCTGTCTGGCGCACCTTCCGAAAAGTTATCTGAAACCAAAATCAATTCGCTCACAATCCTACTCCTTTGTTCCACGATTAGGATCTATGTTTTTTTTTTGGGGGGGGTGTGTGACGTCCTATATCCTTCCATCAGTGGAGTGACGAGGGTGGGGGGTCAGAGGGTTAATGTGACTCATTAGTGTTTTCTTTGTACTCCTCTGTCAATATAAATGACATGAAAAAAAGATTTAATCCCCCAAATATAATACTGGATCTAACCCTTACTAACTGAAAACTACAAATACTCAAACCAGGGTTGTATTCATTAGGGCATGCACCAAAAAATAACCAAATCATTT
Organism: Salmo salar; assembly: GCF_965601325.2. Taxonomy (NCBI): domain Eukaryota; kingdom Metazoa; phylum Chordata; class Actinopteri; order Salmoniformes; family Salmonidae; genus Salmo; species Salmo salar. Next base: position 39,627,758 of record NC_138298.1, read on the forward strand.
CAACCTCTTTTCATCTGACCCTGGAGTACTATTTGATCATACAATAGGCTTGAGCAGGGTATGGCATACTAACCCCTGTTTGTTTTATTGAAAGATGAGGTTGAGAGAGGGTGATGGTTTAATGTGTCTCCCACCTTGACTCAGCCTCTGTCGTGGGCGCCGACGCCACCGCCCAGGTGGTCGACATCATTACCCAGCAGCCCCGTTCCTCACAGCATGCTCTGCAGCCTGGCGAGTCCGTGGACCTCAGTGGTGCCGCCTCGGAACAAGGAACGACTGCCCTCGGGACCTCCGGAACCATCTCCGGCGGCGAGGGAGGGGCGGGGACTCCTGAGTCGCCCAATGACAACGCAGTGGATGAGGACATGCTCAGCCACAGCTCCAGCGGGGCTAACGTTACCCCGGAAACGGCCGACTACGCCACACCGGAGAACGCGGAGATGCCCGACGGGCCCTTGCTGGGTCCCCTAGGGGACCCCTCGCTGCCCCCGAGCGCCGACTCATCACAGACCACCACAGAGGGGCCGGACTCGGCCGTCACGCCTTCAGACGTCGCTGAACTCGTAAGTCTGTCTGCCATGTAGGAGTTAGATTTATTATTAATAGAGAAGTATTTTGATTGATTTACTAGAAGCGAACACACTCGATTGTCCTCCGATGTTGCTGATCTGGGGGATTAGAGATTGGAGCTAACCATAGAATTAGACTCAGTAGAATGGACAAGGTTTCCCAGACCATGGAGCTAACCATAGAATTAGACTCAGTAGAATGGACAAGGTTTCCCAGACCATGGAGCTAACCATAGAATTAGACCCAGTAGAATGGACAAGGTTTCCCAGACCATGGAGCTAACCATAGAATTAGACTCAGTAGAATGGACAAGGTTTCCCAGACCATGGAGCTAACCATAGAATTAGACCCAGTAGAATGGACAAGGTTTCCCAGACCATGGAGCTAACCATAGAATTAGACTCAGTAGAATGGACAAGGTTTCCCAGACCATGGAGCTAACCATAGAATTAGACTCAGTAGAATGGACAAGGTTTCCCAGACCATGGAGCTAACCATAGAATTAGACCCAGTAGAATGGACAAGGTTTCCCAGACCATGGAGCTAACCATAGAATTAGACTCAGTAGAATGGACAAGGTTTCCCAGACCATGGAGCTAACCATAGAATTAGACTCAGTAGAATGGACAAGGTTTCCCAGACCATGGAGCTAACCATAGAATTAGACTCAGTAGAATGAACAAGGTTTCCCAGACCATGGAGCTAACCATAGAATTAGACTCAGTAGAATGAACAAGGTTTCCCAGACCATGGAGCTAACCATAGAATTAGACTCAGTAGAATGGACAAGGTTTCCCAGACCATGGAGCTAACCATAGAATTAGACCCAGTAGAATGGACAAGGTTTCCCAGACCATGGAGCTAACCATAGAATTAGACTCAGTAGAATGGACAAGGTTTCCCAGACCATGGAGCTAACCATAGAATTAGACTCAGTAGAATGGACAAGGTTTCCCAGACCATGGAGCTAACCATAGAATTAGACTCAGTAGAATGGACAAGGTTTCCCAGACCATGGAGCTAACCATAGAATTAGACTCAGTAGAATGGACAAGGTTTCCCAGACCATGGAGCTAACCATAGAATTAGACTCAGTAGAATGGACAAGGTTTCCCAGACCATGGAGCTAACCATAGAATTAGACTCAGTAGAATGGACAAGGTTTCCCAGACCATGGAGCTAACCATAGAATTAGACTCAGTAGAATGGACAAGGTTTCCCAGCCGGGCCCGGCCGGGGCGGCCCGCCGGGCCCGGCCGGGGCAGGCCCGCATGGAGCTAACCATAGAATTAGACTCAGTAGAATGGACAAGGTTTCCCAGACCATGGAGCCCGTAGACCAGTGAGCAAGGTTCCCGCCAGGAGCTCCAGTAGACCAGTGGAACAAGGTTTCCCAGACCATGGAGCTAACCATAGAATTAGACTCAGTAGAATGGACAAGGTTTCCCAGACCATGGAGCTAACCATAGAATTAGACCTAGTAGAATGAACAAGGTTTCCCAGACCATGGAGCCCGTAGACCAGTGAGGCAAGGTTCCCGCCAGGAGCTGCAGTAGACCAGTGGACAAGGTTTCCCAGACCATGGAGCTAACCATAGAATTAGACTCAGTAGAATGAACAAGGTTTCCCAGACCATGGAGCTAACCATAGAATTAGACTCAGTAGAATGAACAAGGTTTCCCAGACCATGGAGCTAACCATAGAATTAGACTCAGTAGAATGGACAAGGTTTCCCAGACCATGGAGCTAACCATAGAATTAGACCTAGTAGAATGAACAAGGTTTCCCAGACCATGGAGCTAACCATAGAATTAGACTCAGTAGAATGGACAAGGTTTCCCAGACCATGGAGCTAACCATAGAATTAGACTCAGTAGAATGGACAAGGTTTCCCAGACCATGGAGCTAACCATAGAATTAGACTCAGTAGAATGAACAAGGTTTCCCAGACCATGGAGCTAACTATAGAATTAGACTCAGTAGAATGGACAAGGTTTCCCAGACCATGGAGCTAACCATAGAATTAGACTCAGTAGAATGGACAAGGTTTCCCAGACCATGGAGCTAACCATAGAATTAGACCTAGTAGAATGAACAAGGTTTCCCAGACCATGGAGCTGAACCATAGAATTAGACTCAGTAGAATGCAGCGAACCCATCAGTGTTCAGGTTTCTGGTTGGGACCCACTAAATGCCGTTGTTGCATGTGTTAAACACTGAGGCTCACAATTGTTGGCGTAACGTTGCTTTGAATGGGAATGTCCGTTCTTCTAACTCTAATTCTATGGTCTGCCCTCCTCCCCACCCCCCACCCCGTGACACGCAGTCGCGTTCGCGGTTGCCACGGGTGATGGTGGAGCCGCCGTTTGAGGCCCCTCCCTCTCCGACCTCCACCGAGGGTCCAGACGCTTCCGACAGCGACTCTTCCGTCTACTCCTCCTCTTCCTCCTCTACCTCCTCCGCTGCTGCTGCTTCTTCTTCTTCCTCCCTCTCTTCTGGCGCCGACGCTTCCTCTAGCGGTAGTAGCAAGGTGATTGGCTGATTGGTTGATGATGTCAGAGGGGAGGGGGAAGGGAATACCTGGCTGTAGTTCCGTTTTGTTCTTGTCACTCTCGTCCGTCCGAACCCGCCCCCCTTTCCTTAAGACCGGTACGTGCACTCTACTCCCCCCTCTCTCGTTTCCATGGCAATATGGAGTCAGGGATTTAACCCCTCCTGATTGGTTGCTTTCCCCGTCCTTCTTGTTTGGTGATTATTAGTTTTCTAAAACGAATCTCCCTCTTCCCTCGCTCCCCCTCTCCTTCCCCCTCTCCCCTCGCTCCCCCTCTCCTTCCCCCTCTCCCCTCGCTCCCCCTCTCCTTCCCCCTCTCCCCTCGCTCCCCCTCTCCTTCCCCCTCTCCCCTCGCTCCCCCTCTCCTCCCCCCTCTCCCCTTGCTTCCCCCTCTCCTCCCCTCCTCTCCCCTTCCTTCCCCCTCTCCTCCCCTCCTTCCCCTCGCTCCCCCTCTCCTTCCCCCTCTCCCCTCGCTCCCCCTCTCCTTCCCCCTCTCCCCTCGCTTCCCCCTCTCCTCCCCTCCTTCCCCTCGCTCCCCCTCTCCTCCCCTCCTTCCCCTCGCTCCCCCTCTCCTCCCCTCCTTCCCCTCGCTCCCCCTCTCCTCCCCTCCTTCCCCTCGCTCCCCCTCTCCTCCCCCTCCTTCCCCTCGCTCCCCCTCTCCTCCCCTCCTTCCCCTCCTTCCCCCTCTCCTCCCCCTCCTTCCCCTCCTTCCCCCTCTCCTCCCCTCCTTCCCCTCGCTCCCCCTCTCCTCCCCTCCTTCCCCTCCTTCCCCCTCTCCTCCCCTCCTTCCCCTCCTTCCCCCTCTCCTCCCCTCCTTCCCCCTCTCCTCCCCTCGCTCCCCCTCTCCTCCCCTCCTTCCCCCTCTCCCCCTCTCCTCCCTCTCGCTACCCCTCTCCTCCCCCCCTTCCCCCTCTCCTCCCCTCCTTCCCCCTCTCCTCCCCTCTCCCCTCCTTCCCCCTCTCCTCCCCTCTTCCCTTGCTCCCCCTCTCCTCCCCTCGCTCCCCCTCTCCTCCCCTCGCTCCCCCTCTCCTCCCCTTTCCCCTCCTTCCCCCTCTCCTCCCCTCGCTCCCCCTCTCCTCCCCTTTCCCCTCCTTCCCCCTCTCCTCCCCTCCTTCCCCCTCTCCCCTCCTCCCCCTCTCCCCTCCTTCCCCCTCTCCCCTCCTCCCCCCTCTCCTCCCCTCCTTCCCCCTCTCCCCTCCTTCCCCCTCTCCTCCCCTCCTTCCCCCTCTCCCCTCCTCCCCCTCTCCCCTCCTTCCCCCTCTCCCCTCCTCCCCCCTCTCCTCCCCTCCTTCCCCCTCTCCCCTCCTTCCCCCCTTGCTCCCCCTCTCCTGATCTAGTTATCTCTCTGCTTTTCTCTTGTGTTTTCTCTTGTTGGACTATGGAGTGAGTTCTGTAGGAACTGTTAATAACCCACATCATGGTTCCTCCTTTGTGCAGGTTGACTCAAACCCAGTTCAGTGTTTTAGTTATAGGGTTGCAAAAATCTGCAGACTTTTCCTGAAATCCTGGACGGGAAGATTTCCTGCTTATTCCCCTCTGATTCCGGGAATCTTCCAACTGGGATTTTGGGAAAACCTGGGAATTTAGGAAAAGTTGCCATAATTTTGCTTCCCAATTTAGAGATCTACCAATGTCCCCTGAATGCTACTCAATCCCAAAGGATGTTAAGCAGTAGACTGGTTATACCTTGTGGTTATACCCGGTAGACTGTGGTTATACCCTGCTGTTATACCCAGTAGACTGTGGTTATACCCTGCTGTTATACCCGGTAGACTGTGGTTATACCCTGCTGTTATACCCGGTAGACTGTGGTTATACCCTGCTGTTATACCCAGTAGACTGTGGTTATACCTTGTGGTTATACCCGGTAGACTGTGGTTATACCCTGCTGTTATACCCAGTAGACTGTGGTTATACCCTGCTGTTATACCCGGTAGACTGTGGTTATACCCGGTAGACTGTGGTTATACCCGGTAGACTGTGGTTATACCCGGTAGATTGTGGTTATACCCGGTAGATTGTGGTTATACCCGGTAGATTGTGGTTATACCCGGTAGGCTGTGGTTATACCCGGTAGACTGGGTTTATACCCGGTAGACTGTTGTTATACCCGGTAGACTGTTGTTATACCCGGTAGACTGTTGTTATACCCGGTAGAAGGTGGTTATACCCGGTAGACTGCGGTTATACCCGGTAGACTGGGTTTATACCCGGTAGACTGTTGTTATACCCGGTAGACTGGGTTTATACCCGGTAGACTGTTGTTATACCCGGTAGAAGGTGGTTATACCCGGTAGACTGCGGTTATACCCGGTAGACTGCCGTTATACCCGGTAGAGTGTGGTTATACCCGGTAGAGTGTGGTTATACCCGGTAGAGTGTGGTTATACCCGGTAGAGTGTGGTTATACCCGGTAGAAGGTTGTTACCTAACCAGCTGATTGTTGCCAGTAACTATGAAGACAGTAGACGTGTTCTTGTCTGCTGAACCAACATACTGGACTGGTTAAGTGTTGATTAATGAACCTCAGTCACTGATGTCTGTCTCTGTCTCTCTGTGTCTGTCTCTGTCTGTCTGTCTCTGTGTCTGTCTGTCTGTCTCTCTCTCTCTCTCTGTGTCTGTCTCTGTCTCTCTGTCTCTGTCTCTCTGTGTCTGTCTCTGTCTCTCTGTGTCTGTGTCTGTCTCTGTCTCTCTGTCTCTGTCTCTCTGTGTCTGTCTTTGTGTCTGTCTCTGTCTCTCTCTCTGTGTCTCTCTCTCTGTGTCTGTCTCTCTGTGTCTGTGTCTGTCTCTGTGTCTGTCTCTCTGTGTCTGTGTCTGTCTCTGTGTCTGTCTCTCTGTGTCTGTCTCTCTGTGTCTGTCTCTCTGTGTCTGTCTCTGTGTCTGTCTCTCTGTGTCTGTCTGTCTCTGTCTGTCTGTGTCTCTCTCTCTGTCTCTCTCTGTGTCTGTCTCTCTCTGTGTCTGTGTCTCTCTGTGTCTGTCTGTCTCTCTGTGTCTGTCTCTCTGTGTCTGTTTCTCTGTCTGTGTGTGTGTGTGTGTGTGTGTGTGTGTAGGTGTTGGACACCAGTGAGAGCCTGTATTCAGGGATGCAGATTGGAACTTTACAGGATGAGGAAGAAGAGGGAGCCGTACCTTCATCACACCCTGAACCCTTCTCCCAGTCCACACTGGGTACGACACACTACACGCGTGCTAAACACACACACACACTACACTACACACTACACTACACACTACACTACACACCCTGACGTTGTTGTTGTTGTTGTAGCTCTGAGTAGACCCCACCTCCTAGAGGGCAGAGGTCACAACAGACAGGCCTCAGACAGCAGTGTGGATCACTTCATACCAAAGGAGGAACCAGCGGAGAACACAGAGCTGGAGAACAAGGTACACACACACACACACACACACACACACACACACACACACACACACACACACACACAGAGAGAGACACACACAGAGAGAGACACGGACGCACACCGTACTGCACCTTTACACCGTTACCACCGTTACTACCACATATACACCTTTACACCGTTACTACCACCTATACACCTTTACACCGTTACCACCGTTACTACCACCTATACACCTTGACACCGTTACCACCGTTACCACCACCTATACACCGTTACCACCGTTACCACCACCTATACACCTTTACACCGTTACTACCACCTATACACCTTTACACCGTTACCACCGTTACTACCACCTATACACCGTTACCACCGTTACCACCACCTATACACCTTTACACCGTTACCACCGTTACTACCACCTATACACCGTTACTACCACCTATACACCTTTACACCGTTACCACCGTTACCACCACCTATACACCGTTACCACCGTTACCACCACCTATACACCGTTACCACCGTTACCACCGTTACTACCACCTATACACAGTTACCACCGTTACTACCACCTATACACCGTTACCACCGTTACTACCACCTATACACCTTTACACCGTTACCACCGTTACTACCACCTATACACCTTTACACCGTTACTACCACCTATACACCTTTACACCGTTACTACCGTTACTACCACCTTTACACCGTTACACTGTTACCACCGTTACTACCACCTATACACCTTTACACCGTTACCACCGTTACCACCACCTATACACCTTTACACCGTTACCACCGTTACTACCACCTATACACCTTTACACCGTTACCACCGTTACTACCACCTATACACCTTTACACCGTTACCACCGTTACTACCACCTATACACCTTTACACCGTTACCACCGTTACTACCACCTATACACCTTTACACCGTTACCACCGTTACTACCACCTATACACCTTTACACCGTTACCACCGTTACTACCACCTATACACCTTGACACCGTTACCACCGTTACTTCCACCTATACACCTTTACACCGTTACTACCACCTATACACCGTTACCACCGTTACTACCACCTTTACACCGTTACCACCGTTACCACCACCTATACACCTTTACACCGTTACCACCGTTACCACCACCTATACACCTTTACACCGTTACCACCGTTACTACCACCTATACACCTTTACACCATTACCACCGTTACTACCACCTATACACCTTTACACCGTTACCACCGTTACTACCACCTATACACCTTTACACCGTTACCACCGTTACTACCACCTATACACCTTGACACCGTTACCACCGTTACCACCACCTATACACCGTTACCACCGTTACCACCACCTATACACCTTTACACCGTTACTACCACCTATACACCTTTACACCGTTACCACCGTTACTACCACCTATACACCGTTACCACCGTTACCACCACCTATACACCTTTACACCGTTACCACCGTTACTACCACCTATACACCGTTACCACCGTTACTACCACCTATACACCTTTACACCGTTACCACCGTTACCACCACCTATACACCATTACCACCGTTACCACCACCTATACACCGTTACCACCGTTACCACCGTTACTACCACCTATACACAGTTACCACCGTTACTACCACCTATACACCGTTACCACCGTTACTACCACCTATACACCTTTACACCGTTACCACCGTTACTACCACCTATACACCTTTACACCGTTACTACCACCTATACACCTTTACACCGTTACTACCGTTACTACCACCTTTACACCGTTACCACCGTTACTACCACCTATACACCTTGACACCGTTACCACCGTTACTACCACCTATACACCTTTACACTGTTACCACCGTTACTACCACCTATACACCTTTACACCGTTACCACCGTTACCACCACCTATACACCTTTACACCGTTACCACCGTTACTACCACCTATACACCTTTACACCGTTACCACCGTTACTACCCCCTATACACCTTTACACCGTTACCACCGTTACTACCACCTATACACCTTTACACCGTTACCACCGTTACTACCACCTATACACCTTTACACCGTTACCACCGTTACTACCACCTATACACCTTTACACCGTTACCACCGTTACTACCACCTATACACCGTTACCACCGTTACTACCACCTATACACCTTTACACCGTTACCACCGTTACTACCACCTATACACCTTTACACCGTTACTACCACCTATACACCTTTACACCGTTACCACCACCTATACACCTTTACACCGTTACCACCACCTATACACCTTTACACCGTTACCACCGTTACTACCACCTTTACACCGTTACTACCACCTATACACCTTTACACCGTTACCACCGTTACTACCACCTATACACCTTGACACCGTTACCACCGTTACTACCACCTATACACCTTTACACCGTTACCACCGTTACCACCACCTATACACCGTTACCACCGTTACTACCACCTTTACACCGTTACCACCGTTACCACCACCTATACACCTTTACACCGTTACCACCGTTACCACCACCTATACACCTTTACACCGTTACCACCGTTACTACCACCTATACACCTTTACACCATTACCACCGTTACTACCACCTATACACCTTTACACCGTTACCACCGTTACTACCACCTATACACCTTTACACCGTTACCACCGTTACTACCACCTATACACCTTTACACCATTACCACCGTTACTACCACCTATACACCTTTACACCGTTACCACCGTTACCACCACCTATACACCTTTACACCGTTACCACCGTTACTACCACCTATACACCTTTACACCGTTACCACCGTTACTACCACCTATACACCTTTACACCGTTACCACCGTTACTACCACCTATACACCTTTACACCGTTACCACCGTTACTACCACCTATACACCTTTACACCGTTACCACCACCTATACACCTTTACACCGTTACCACCGTTACCACCACCTATACACCTTTACACCGTTACCACCGTTACCACCACCTATACACCTTTACACCGTTACCACCGTTACCACCACCTATACACCTTTACACCGTTACCACCGTTACCACCACCTATACACCGTTACCACCGTTACTACCACCTTTACACCGTTACCACCACCTATACACCTTGACACCGTTACCACCGTTACTACCACCTATACACCGTTACCACCGTTACCACCACCTATACACCTTTACACCGTTACCACCGTTACTACCACCTATACACCTTTACACCGTTACCACCGTTACTACCACCTATACACCTTTACACCGTTACTACCACCTATACACCTTTACACCGTTACCACCGTTACTACCACCTATACACCGTTACCACCGTTACTACCACCTATACACCTTTACACCGTTACCACCATTACTACCACCTATACACCTTTACACCGTTACCACCGTTACTACCACCTATACACCTTTACACCGTTACCACCGTTACTACCACCTATACACCTTTACACCGTTACCACCGTTACTACCACCTATACACCGTTACTACCACCTATACACCTTTACACCGTTACCACCGTTACCACCACCTATACACCTTTACACCGTTACTACCACCTATACACCTTTACACCGTTACCACCGTTACTACCACCTATACACCTTGACACCGTTACTACCACCTATACACCTTTACACCGTTACCACCGTTACTACCACCTATACACCTTTACACCGTTACTACCACCTATACACCTTTACACCGTTACCACCGTTACTACCACCTATACACCTTTACACCGTTACCACCGTTACTACCACCTATACACCTATACACCGTTACCACCGTTACTACCACCTATACACCTTGACACCGTTACAGACAAACATGGATCAGTCTTTGGGTGACAGTATGTTATTTATAAACTGAAGAGATTTAAAGTTTATAATATCTTATATAGTCTCCTAATGACGTCAGGTAAACCCCCACTAATTTATAATATCTTATATAGTCTCCTAATGACGTCAGGTAAACCCCCACTAATTTATAATAACTTATATAGTCTGCCAATGACGTTAGATTAAACCCCCACTAATTTATAATATCTTATATAGTCTCCTAATGACGTCAGGTAAACCCCCACTAATTTATAATATCTTATATAGTCTCCTAATGACGTCAGGTAAACCCCCACTAATTTATAATATCTTATATAGTCTGCCAATGACGTTAGATTAAACCCCCACTAATTTATAATATCTTATATAGTCTGCCAATGACGTTAGATTAAACCCCCACTAATTTATAATATCTTATATAGTCTCCTAATGACGTCAGGTAAACCCCCACTAATTTATAATATTTTATATAGTCTCCTAATGACGTCAGGTAAACCCCCACTAATTTATAATATCTTATATAGTCTCCTAATGACGTTAGATTAAACCCCCACTAATTTATAATATCTTATATAGTCTGCCAATGACGTTAGATTAAACCCCCACTAATTTATAATATCTTATATAGTCTCCTAATGACGTCAGGTAAACCCCCACTAATTTATAATATCTTATATAGTCTCCTAATGACGTCAGGTAAACCCCCACTAATTTATAATATCTTATATAGTCTGCCAATGACGTCAGGTAAACCCCCACTAATTTATAATATCTTATATAGTCTCCTAATGACGTCAGGTAAACCCCCACTAATTTATAATATCTTATATAGTCTCCTAATGACGTCAGGTAAACCCCCACTAATTTATAATATCTTATATAGTCTCCTAATGACGTCAGGTAAACCCCCACTAATTTATAATATCTTATATAGTCTCCTAATGACGTCAGGTAAACCCCCACTAATTTATAATATCTTATATAGTCTCCTAATGACGTCAGGTAAACCCCCACTAATTTATAATATCTTATATAGTCTGCCAATGACGTCAGGTAAACCCCCACTAATTTATAATATCTTATATAGTCTGCCAATGACGTTAGATTAAACCCCCACTAATTTATAATATCTTATATAGTCTCCTAATGACGTCAGGTAAACCCCCACTAATTTATAATATCTTATATAGTCTGCCAATGACGTCAGGTAAACCCCCACTAATTTATAATATCTTATATAGTCTCCTAATGACGTCAGGTAAACCCCCACTAATTTATAATATCTTATATAGTCTCCTAATGACGTCAGGTAAACCCCCACTAATTTATAATATCTTATATAGTCTCCTAATGACGTCAGGTAAACCCCCACTAATTTATAATATCTTATATAGTCTCCTAATGACGTCAGGTAAACCCCCACTAATTTATAATATCTTATATAGTCTGCCAATGACGTTAGATTAAACCCCCACTAATTTATAATATCTTATATAGTCTCCTAATGACGTCAGGTAAACCCCCACTAATTTATAATATCTTATATAGTCTCCTAATGACGTCAGGTAAACCCCCACTAATTTATAATATCTTATATAGTCTCCTAATGACGTCAGGTAAACCCCCACTAATTTATAATATCTTATATAGTCTCCTAATGATGTCAGGTAAACCCCCACTAATTTATAATATCTTATATAGTCTCCTAATGGCGTCAGGTAAACCCCCACTAATTTATAATATCTTATATAGTCTCCTAATGACGTCAGGTAAACCCCCACTAATTTATAATATCTTATATAGTCTCCTAATGACGTCAGGTAAACCCCCACTAATTTATAATATCTTATATAGTCTCCTAATGACGTCAGGTAAACCCCCACTAATTTATAATATCTTATATAGTCTCCTAATGACGTCAGGTAAACCCCCACTAATTTATAATATCTTATATAGTCTCCTAATGACGTCAGGTAAACCCCCACTAATTTATATCTTATATAGTCTGCCAATGACGTTAGATTAAACCCCCACTAATTTATAATATCTTATATAGTCTCCTAATGACGTCAGGTAAACCCCCACTAATTTATAATATCTTATATAGTCTGCCAATGACGTTATATAGTCTCCTAATGACGTTAGATTAAACCCCCACTAATTTATAATATCTTATATAGTCTGCCAATGACGTCAGGTAAACCCCCACTAATTTATAATATCTTATACAGTCTGACTGGTTGTGATTGATTCCACATTTGTCATTTCTGATTGGCTAATGTTGTTGTCAGTCTTATTTTGACTGGTTGTGATTGGTTAATTGTTGTTTCATCCCCCAGCCATCGAGGATAAAGGGTCCGATTGGCCACTACACAGACCAAGGGGCGGAGCCACTGGTTCACTGTGTACGACTCCTTTCTGCCTCCTTCCTGCTGACTGGACAGAAGAATGGTACGGGACCTGTCTGTGTCTCTGACCTGTCTGTGTCTCTGACCTGTCTGTGTCTCTGACCTGTGTGTGTCTCTGACCTGTGTGTGTCTCTGACCTGTGTGTGTGTGTGTGTGTGTGTGTGTGTGTGTCTCTCTGACCTGTGTGTGTGTGTGTGTCTCTCTCTCTGACCTGTGTGTGTGTGTGTGTCTCTCTGACCTGTGTGTGTGTGTGTCTCTCTGACCTGTGTGTGTGTGTGTGTGTGTGTGTGTGTCTGACCTGTGTGTGTGTGTGTGTGTGTGTGTGTCTGACCTGTGTGTGTGTGTGTGTGTCTGACCTGTGTGTGTGTGTGTCTGACCTGTGTGTGTGTGTGTCTGACCTGTGTGTGTGTGTGTGTCTGACCTGTGTGTGTGTGTGTGTCTCTCTGACCTGTGTGTGTGTCTGACCTGTGTGTGTGTCTGACCTGTGTGTGTGTCTGACCTGTGTGTGTGTGTCTCTCTGACCTGTGTGTGTGTGTCTCTCTGACCTGTGTGTGTGTGTGTGTGTGTGTGTCTGACCTGTATGTGTGTGTGTCTGACCTGTATGTGTGTGTGTCTGACCTGTGTGTGTGTGTGTCTGACCTGTGTGTGTGTCTGACCTCTGTGTGTGTGTGTCTCTCTGACCTGTGTGTGTGTGTCTCTCTGACCTGTGTGTGTGTCTGACCTGTGTGTGTGTGTGTGTGTCTGACCTGTGTGTGTGTGTCTGACCTGTGTGTGTGTGTGTGTCTCTCTGACCTGTGTGTGTGTCTGACCTGTGTGTGTGTGTGTGTCTGACCTGTGTGTGTGTGTGTGTGTGTGTGTGTCTCTCTGACCTGTGTGTCTCTCTGACCTGTGTGTCTCTCTGACCTGTGTGTCTCTCTGACCTGTGTGTGTGTGTCTGACCTGTGTGTGTGTGTGTCTGACCTGTGTGTGTGTGTGTGTGTCTGACCTGTGTGTGTGTGTGTGTCTGACCTGTGTGTGTGTGTGTGTCTGACCTGTGTGTGTGTGTCTCTCTGACCTGTGTGTGTGTGTGTCTCTCTGACCTGTGTGTGTGTGTGCTGTGTGTGTGTGTCTGACCTGTGTGTGTGTGTGTCTGACCTGTGTGTGTGTGTATCTGACCTGTGTGTCTGACCTGTGTGGTGTGTGTGTGTGTCTCTCTGACCTGTGTGTGTGTGTGTCTGACCTGTGTGTGTGTGTGTGTGTCTCTCTCTCTCTGACCTGTGTGTGTGTGTGTGTCTCTCTGACCTGTGTGTGTGTGTCTGACCTGTGTGTGTGTGTGTCTGACCTGTGTGTGTGTGTGTGTCTGACCTGTGTGTGTGTGTGTGTGTGTGTGTGTGTGTGTGTGTGTGTGTGTGTGTGTGTGTGTGTGTGTCTCTGACCTGTGTGTCTCTCTGACCTGTGTGTGTGTGTGTGTGTGTGTGTGTCTCTCTGACCTGTGTGTCTCTCTGACCTGTGTGTGTGTGTGTGTGTGTGTGTGTCTCTGACCTGTGTGTCTCTGACCTGTGTGTGTGTGTGTGTGTGTGTGTGTGTGTGTGTGTGTGTGTGTGTGTGTGTGTGTGCAGGGCTGGTCTCTGATAAAGAGGTCCGTGTCAGTGTGAAGGTTCTAGCAGTCAGCTGTATTGGAGCAGCAGCTGCTCTTCATCCTGAAGTCTTCTTCAACTCTCTGTACCTGGAACCACTGGAGGGAGTTTCACAGCAGGGTAGGAACACGACTACACACTACTACTACACACACTACTACTACACACACTACTACTACACACACTACTACTACACACTACTACTACTACACACACTACTACTACACACACTACTACTACTACTACACACACTACTACTACACACTACTACTACACACACACTGCTACACACACTACTACTACACACACTACTACTACACACACTACTACACACACTACTACTACACACCACTACTACTACACACACTACTACTACACACACTACTACACACACTACTACTACACACACTACTACTACACACACTACTACTACACACTACTACTACTACTACACACTACTACTACTACACACACTACTACTACACACACTACTACTACACACACTACTACTACACACACTACTACTACTACACACTACTACTACACACACTACTACTACACACACTACTACTACACACACTACTACACACACTACTACTACACACACTACTACTACACACACTACTACTACACACACTACTACTACACACTACTACACACAACTACTACTACACACACTACTACTACACACACTACTACTACACACACACACTACTACACACTACTACTACACACACTACTACTACACACACTACACACACTACTACTACACACAACTACTACTACACACACTACTATACACACACTACTATACACACCACTACTACACACACTACTACTACACACACTACTACTACACACTACTACTACACACTACCACCACACACTACTACTACACACACTACTACTACACACACTACTACTACACACACTACTACTACACACACTACTACTACACACACTACTACTACACACACTACTACTACACACACTACTACTACTACACACTACTACTACTACACACACTACTACTACACACACTACACACACTACTACACACTACTACTACACACACTACTACTACACACACTACTACTACACACACTACTACTACACACACTACTACTACACACACTACTACTACACACACTACTACTACACACACTACTACTACACACTACTACTACACACTACTACTACACACTACTACTACACACACTACTACTACACACACTACTACTACACACACTACTACTACACACACTACTACTACACACACTACTACTACACACACTACTACTACTACACACTACTACTACACACACTACTACACACACTACTACACACACTACTACTACACACACTACTACACACACTACACACACTACTACTACACACACTACTACTACACACACTACTACTACACACCCTACTACTACACACACCACAACTACACACACTACTACTACACACACTACTACTACACACACTACTACTACACACACTACTACTACACACACTACTACTACTACTACACACACTACTACTACTACACACACTACTACTACTACACACACTACTACTACACACACTACTACTACACACCACCACTACTACTACTACTACACACACACACTACTACTACTACACACTACTACTACACACACTACACACACTACTACTACACACACTACTACTACACACACCACTACTACACACACTACTACTACACACACACACTACTACAACACACTACTACTACACACCACCACCACTACTACTACTACTACTACACACACAACTACTACTACTACTACACACACACACTACTACTACACCCTACTACTACACACTACTACTACCACCACCACCACTACTACTACACACACCTACTACTACTACACACACACACTACTACTACACACAACTACTACACACCACTCTACCACCACCACTACACACTACTACTACACACACTACTACTACTACTACACACACACACTACTACTACACACACTACTACTACACACCACTACTACACACACACTACTACACACTACTACACACACACTACTACTACTACACACACACACTACTACACACACTACTACAACACTACCACTACACACCACTACTACACACCACTACTACACACACACTACTACTACTACACACACACACAACTACTACACACCCACTACTACACACTACTACACACACACCACTACTACACACACTACTACACACACTACTACACACTACTACTACACACACTACTACACACTACTACACACTACTACTACACACACTACCACCACACACTACTACTACACACTACACACACTACTACACACTACTACTACTACACACACACTACTACAACACACTACTACTACTACACACACACACTACTACTACACACTACTACTACACAACACTACTACACACTATCACACACTACTACTACACACTACTACTACACACTACACTACTACACACAACACTACTACACACCACTACACACCACTACTACACACTACTACTACACACTACTACTACACACACTACACTACTACACACTACCACTACACACTACTACTACTACACACTACTACACACTACTACTACACACACTACTACTACACACTACTACTACACACAACTACTACTACACACTACTACTACACCACTACTACACACCACTACTACACACTACTACTACACACACTACTACTACACACACTACTACTACACACACTACTACTACACACTACTACTACACACTACTACACACACCACCACTACTACTACTACTACACACACTACTACACACACACTACTACACACACCTACTACTACACACACTACTACTACACACACTACTACACACACTACTACTACACACACTACTACTACACACACTACTACTACACACACTACTACTACTACACACACTACTACTACACACACTACTACTACACACTACTACACACACACACTACTACTACACACTACTACTACACACCACCACCACTACTACACTACTACTACTACACACACTACTACTACTACTACTACACACACACACTACTACTACACACTACTACTACACACTACTACACACCACCACCACCACTACTACTACACACACACTACTACTACTACACACACACACTACTACTACACACTACTACTACACACTACTACACACCACCACCACCACCACACTACTACTACTACTACACACACTACTACTACACTACTACACACACACACTACTACTACACACTACTACACACCACCACCACTACTACTACTACTACTACACACACTACTACTACTACTACACACACACTACTACACTACACACACACACTACTACTACACACTACTACTACACACCACCACCACTACTACTACTACACACACACTACTACTACTACACACACACCACTACTTACTACACACACCACTACTACACTACACACACACACACGTACTACTACACACTACGACTACACACTACGACTACACACCACTACTACTACACACTAGTACAACTCTACTACTCTACTACACTCTCTACACACTACACACCACTCACCACTACTACTACACACTACTACTCACTACTACAACACACTACTACTACACACACTACTACTACGACGCACTACTACTACACACACTACTACTACACACACTACTACTACCACACTACTACTACACACGACTACACACTACACTTACGACACTACCACTACTACACACTACTACTTACACACACACTACTACACTACTATCCACCACACTACTCACCTACTACTACTACACACTCTACTACACACTACTACACAACTACTCACACACCACACTACTAACTACACCACTACTACTACACAAACTACTACTACACACTACTACACACTACTACTACACCCTACTACACACCACTACTACACACTACTACTACACACCACACTACTACACACTACTACACACCACTACTACACACTACTACTACACACACACTACTACACACTACCACCACCACTACTACTACTACTACACACTACTACACACTACTACACACACACTACTACTACACACACTACTACTACACACTACTACACACTACTACTACACACTACTACACACCACTACTACACACTACTACACACTACTACACACTACTACTACTACACACTACAACTACACACCACTACTACACACTACTACACACACTACTACTACACCCTACTACTACACACACTACTACACACCACTACTACACACCACTACTACACACTACTACTACACACACACACTACTACTACACACACACACTACTACTACACACACTACTACACACACTACTACACACCACCACCACCACTACTACTACTACACACACACACTACTACTACACACTACTACTACTACTACACACACACACTACTACACACACTACTACTACACACCACTACTACACACACACTACTACACACTACTACACACTACTACTACACACACACTACACACACACTACTACTACACTACTACTACACACCACTACTACACACCACTACTACTACACACTACTACTACACACACTACTACACACTACTACTACACACACTACTACACACTACTACACACTACTACTACACACACACTACTACTACACACTACTACTACACACACTACTACTACACACACTACTACACACCACCACCACCACCACTACTACTACTACACACACACACTACTACTACACACTACTACTACTACACACACACACTACTACACACACTACTACTACACAAACACTACTACACAAACACTACTACACACTACTACTACACACTATTACACACTACTACTACACACTACTACTACACACAACACTACTACACACAACACTACTACACACCACTACTACTACTACACACTACTACTACACACACTACTACACACACTACACTACTACACACTACTACTACACACTACTACTACACACACTACACACACACTACTACACACTACTACTACACACTACTACTACACACAACACTACTACACACCACTACTACTACACACTACTACTACACACACTACACTACTACTACACCACACACTACTACTTACTACTACTACACACACTACTACTACACACACCACTACTACACACACCACTACTACACACACTACTACTACACACACTACTACTACACACACTACTACTACACACCACTACTACACACCACTACTACACACCACTACTACTACACACTACTACTACACACACTACTACACAC
>NC_138298.1:39652500-39670000 GCF_965601325.2 Salmo salar
AACTCCCACTCTGATCATCTTTATGAATACTGGACCTGATCCTGGATCAGAACTCCCACTCTGATCATCTTTATGAATACTGGACCTGATCCTAGATCAGAACTCCTACTCTGATAATCTTTATGAATACTGGACCTGATCCTGGATCAGAACTCCTACTCTGATCATCTTTCTGGAGTTAATTTGTAGAGTGACTGGATGGTTGACTGTGTGGATCATTACATTGTTGTCTTGGTGTTTCCAGGTTGGTGAATTTCCTGGAGAAGAGAACAGAGAGTTTACACAAAGGAGAGCATCACTACACTGGGGTAAGACCTTCCAATATCTCTCTGTCTCTCTCTCTGTGTCTCTCTCTGTGTCTCTCTCTGTGTCTCTCTCTGTGTCTCTCTCTCTCTCTCTCTCTCTCTGTGTCTCTCTCTGTGTCTCTCTCTCTCTCTCTCTCTCTCTCTCTCTCTCTCTCTCTGTGTCTCTCTCTGTGTCTCTCTCTCTCTCTCTCTCTCTTGTGTCTCTCTCTCTCTCTCTCTGTGTCTCTCTCTCTCTGTGTCTCTCTCTCTCTGTGTCTCTCTCTCTCTGTGTCTCTCTCTGTCTCTCTCTCTCTGTGTCTCTCTCTCTCTCTCTCTCTCTCTCTCTCTCTCGGTCTCTGTCCATCCAGCTCTCTATTCACTTGACATCCTCCATGCTCCCTCTCTCTCTCTCTCTCTCTCTCTCTCTGTCTAGTTGCTAAGGTTACAGGAGAGAGTGTTGAATGGGGTTGTGATTCAGTTGTTGGGAGACGAAGACCCTCGAGTACGACACATAGCCGCTGCCACTGTCAGCAGGTACGGGTAGGACTTTGTGTGTGTCAGAGTGTGTGTGTGTCAGAGTATGTGTGTGTGTGTCAGAGTGTGTGTGTCAGAGTGTGTGTGTGTGTGTGTGTCAGAGTGTGTGTGTGTGTGTCAGAGTGTGTGTGTCAGAGTGTGTGTGTGTGTGTCAGAGTGTGTGTGTGTCAGAGTGTGTGTCAGAGTGTGTGTGTGTCAGAGTGTGTGTGTGTCAGAGTGTGTGTGTCAGAGTGTGTGTGACAGTGTGATTGAAAGCAAATCTCGTTCTTTCCATCCTCTCTCCTTCAACCCAACTGTCCTGTGTTCTGTGTTCTGTGTTCTGTGTCCTGTGTCCTGTGTCCTGTGTTCTGTGTCCTGTGTCTTGTGTCTTGTGTCTTGTGTCTTGTGTCCTGTGTCCTGTGTCCTGTGTTCTGTGTTGTGTTCTGTCCTCCAGGCTGGTCAGCATGTTGTTCTATGAGTGTGACCAGGGTCAGGCTGATCCAGTGGTGGCTATAGCCAGGGACCAGAGCTCTGTCTATCTACAGTTACTGATGCATGAGACGCTACCCGCCTTCCCACTTTACTGTCTCTACCATCACCAGGTATATATACACTTTACTGTCTCTACCATCACCAGGTATATATACACTTTACTGTCTCTACCATCACCAGGTATATATACACTTTACTGTCTCTACCATCACCAGGTATATATACACTTTACTGTCTCTACCATCACCAGGTATATATACACTTTACTGTCTCTACCATCACCAGGTATATATACACTTTACTGTCTCTACCATCACCAGGTATATATACACTTTACTGTCTCTACCATCACCAGGTATATATACACTTTACTGTCTCTACCATCACCAGGTATATATACACTTTACTGTCTCTACCATCACCAGGTATATATACACTTTACTGTCTCTACCATCACCAGGTATATATATATATATATATATATACACTTTACTGTCTCTACCATCACCAGGTATATATACACTTTACTGTCTCTACCATCACCAGGTATATATACACTTTACTGTCTCTACCATCACCAGGTATATATACACTTTACTGTCTCTACCATCACCAGGTATATATACACTTTACTGTCTCTACCATCACCAGGTATATATACACTTTACTGTCTCTACCATCACCAGGTATATATACACTTTACTGTCTCTACCATCACCAGGTATATATACACTTTACTGTCTCTACCATCACCAGGTATGTATATATATATACACTTTACTGTCTCTACCATCACCAGGTATATATACACTTTACTGTCTCTACCATCACCAGGTATATATACACTTTACTGTCTCTACCATCACCAGGTATGTATACACTTTACTGTCTCTACCATCACCAGGTATATATACACTTTACTGTCTCTACCA
The DNA here is from genome assembly GCF_965601325.2 of Salmo salar. Lineage (NCBI taxonomy): Eukaryota > Metazoa > Chordata > Actinopteri > Salmoniformes > Salmonidae > Salmo > Salmo salar. The sequence continues at coordinate 39,654,722 of NC_138298.1, forward strand.
TCACCAGGTATGTATACACTTTACTGTCTCTACCATCACCAGGTATATATACACTTTACTGTCTCTACCATCACCAGGTATGTATACACTTTACTGTCTCTACCATCACCAGGTATGTATACACTTTACTGTCTCTACCATCACCAGGTATGTATACACTTTACTGTCTCTACCATCACCAGGTATATATACACTTTACTGTCTCTACCATCACCAGGTATATATACACTTTACTGTCTCTACCATCACCAGGTATATATACACTTTACTGTCTCTACCATCACCAGGTATGTATACACTTTACTGTCTCTACCATCACCAGGTATATATACACTTTACTGTCTCTACCATCACCAGGTATGTATACACTTTACTGTCTCTACCATCACCAGGTATGTATACACTTTACTGTCTCTACCATCACCAGGTATATATACACTTTACTGTCTCTACCATCACCAGGTATATATACACTTTACTGTCTCTACCATCACCAGGTATATATACACTTTACTGTCTCTACCATCACCAGGTATATATACACTTTACTGTCTCTACCATCACCAGGTATATATACACTTTACTGTCTCTACCATCACCAGGTATATATACACTTTACTGTCTCTACCATCACCAGGTATATATACACTTTACTGTCTCTACCATCACCAGGTATGTATATATATATACACTTTACTGTCTCTACCATCACCAGGTATATATACACTTTACTGTCTCTACCATCACCAGGTATGTATACACTTTACTGTCTCTACCATCACCAGGTATGTATATATATATACACTTTACTGTCTCTACCATCACCAGGTATATATACACTTTACTGTCTCTACCATCACCAGGTATATATACACTTTACTGTCTCTACCATCACCAGGTATATATACACTTTACTGTCTCTACCATCACCAGGTATATATACACTTTACTGTCTCTACCATCACCAGGTATGTATATATATACACTTTACTGTCTCTACCATCACCAGGTATATATATATATATATATACACTTTACTGTCTCTACCATCACCAGGTATATATACACTTTACTGTTTCTACCATCAGTGTCAAGAGAACACTCTGGGCTGTCTGTAAATTCAGAGAGTTCTGTCTGGTCTCTGTCTGAGGAGTAGGGTTGATCTGAGCGTCATGCTAACTGGCTGGTTCCAGACACAGATGAGAGAACATCTCACTCCTGAACATTAGACTGGTCCTAACAGACCTCATCTCCAGGTCCTGGTAGAGCTGGTAGAGGGTGTTCATCTCCAGAACATTAGACTGGTCCTAACAGACCTCATCTCCAGGTCCTGGTAGAGCTGGTAGAGGGTGTTCATCTCCTGAACATTAGACTGGTCCTAACAGACCTCATCTCCAGGTCCTGGTAGAGCTGGTAGAGGGTGTTCATCTCCAGAACATTAGACTGGTCCTAACAGACCTCATCTCCAGGTCCTGGTAGAGCTGGTAGAGGGTGTTCATCTCCAGAACATTAGACTGGTCCTAACAGACCTCATCTCCAGGTCCTGGTAGAGCTGGTAGAGGGTGTTCATCTCCAGAACATTAGACTGGTCCTAACAGACCTCATCTCCAGGTCCTGGTAGAGCTGGTAGAGGGTGTTCATCTCCAGAACATTAGACTGGTCCTAACAGACCTCATCTCCAGGTCCTGGTAGAGCTGGTAGAGGGTGTTCATCTCCTGAACATTAGACTGGTCCTAACAGACCTCATCTCCAGGTCCTGGTAGAGCTGGTAGAGGGTGTTCATCTCCAGAACATTAGACTGGTCCTAACAGACCTCATCTCCAGGTCCTGGTAGAGCTGGTAGAGGGTGTTCATCTCCAGAACATTAGACTGGTCCTAACAGACCTCATCTCCAGGTCCTGGTAGAGCTGGTAGAGGGTGTTCATCTCCAGAACATTAGACTGGTCCTAACAGACCTCATCTCCAGGTCCTGGTAGAGCTGGTAGAGGGTGTTCATCTCCAGAACATTAGACTGGTCCTAACAGACCTCATCTCCAGGTCCTGGTAGAGCTGGTAGAGGGTGTTCATCTCCTGAACATTAGACTGGTCCTAACAGACCTCATCTCCAGGTCCTGGTAGAGCTGGTAGAGGGTGTTCATCTCCTGAACATTAGACTGGTCCTAACAGACCTCATCTCCAGGTCCTGGTAGAGCTGGTAGAGGGTGTTCATCTCCTGAACATTAGACTGGTCCTAACAGACCTCATCTCCAGGTCCTGGTAGAGCTGGTAGAGGGTGTTCATCTCCAGAACATTAGACTGGTCCTAACAGACCTCATCTCCAGGTCCTGGTAGAGCTGGTAGAGGGTGTTCATCTCCTGAACATTAGACTGGTCCTAACAGACCTCATCTCCAGGTCCTGGTAGAGCTGGTAGAGGGTGTTCATCTCCAGAACATTAGACTGGTCCTAACAGACCTCATCTCCAGGTCCTGGTAGAGCTGGTAGAGGGTGTTCATCTCCAGAACATTAGACTGGTCCTAACAGACCTCATCTCCAGGTCCTGGTAGAGCTGGTAGAGGGTGTTCATCTCCTGAACATTAGACTGGTCCTAACAGACCTCATCTCCAGGTCCTGGTAGAGCTGGTAGAGGGTGTTCATCTCCAGAACATTAGACTGGTCCTAACAGACCTCATCTCCAGGTCCTGGTAGAGCTGGTAGAGGGTGTTCATCTCCTGAACATTAGACTGGTCCTAACAGACCTCATCTCCAGGTCCTGGTAGAGCTGGTAGAGGGTGTTCATCTCCAGAACATTAGACTGGTCCTAACAGACCTCATCTCCAGGTCCTGGTAGAGCTGGTAGAGGGTGTTCATCTCCAGAACATTAGACTGGTCCTAACAGACCTCATCTCCAGGTCCTGGTAGAGCTGGTAGAGGGTGTTCATCTCCAGAACATTAGACTGGTCCTAACAGACCTCATCTCCAGGTCCTGGTAGAGCTGGTAGAGGGTGTTCATCTCCAGAACATTAGACTGGTCCTAACAGACCTCATCTCCAGGTCCTGGTAGAGCTGGTAGAGGGTGTTCATCTCCTGAACATTAGACTGGTCCTAACAGACCTCATCTCCAGGTCCTGGTAGAGCTGGTAGAGGGTGTTCATCTCCTGAACATTAGACTGGTCCTAACAGACCTCATCTCCAGGTCCTGGTAGAGCTGGTAGAGGGTGTTCATCTCCAGAACATTAGACTGGTCCTAACAGACCTCATCTCCAGGTCCTGGTAGAGCTGGTAGAGGGTGTTCATCTCCAGAACATTAGACTGGTCCTAACAGACCTCATCTCCAGGTCCTGGTAGAGCTGGTAGAGGGTGTTCATCTCCAGAACATTAGACTGGTCCTAACAGACCTCATCTCCAGGTCCTGGTAGAGCTGGTAGAGGGTGTTCATCTCCTGAACATTAGACTGGTCCTAACAGACCTCATCTCCAGGTCCTGGTAGAGCTGGTAGAGGGTGTTCATCTCCTGAACATTAGACTGGTCCTAACAGACCTCATCTCCAGGTCCTGGTAGAGCTGGTAGAGGGTGTTCATCTCCAGAACATTAGACTGGTCCTAACAGACCTCATCTCCAGGTCCTGGTAGAGCTGGTAGAGGGTGTTCATCTCCAGAACATTAGACTGGTCCTAACAGACCTCATCTCCAGGTCCTGGTAGAGCTGGTAGAGGGTGTTCATCTCCTGAACATTAGACTGGTCCTAACAGACCTCATCTCCAGGTCCTGGTAGAGCTGGTAGAGGGTGTTCATCTCCAGAACATTAGACTGGTCCTAACAGACCTCATCTCCAGGTCCTGGTAGAGCTGGTAGAGGGTGTTCATCTCCTGAACATTAGACTGGTCCTAACAGACCTCATCTCCAGGTCCTGGTAGAGCTGGTAGAGGGTGTTCATCTCCAGAACATTAGACTGGTCCTAACAGACCTCATCTCCAGGTCCTGGTAGAGCTGGTAGAGGGTGTTCATCTCCAGAACATTAGACTGGTCCTAACAGACCTCATCTCCAGGTCCTGGTAGAGCTGGTAGAGGGTGTTCATCTCCAGAACATTAGACTGGTCCTAACAGACCTCATCTCCAGGTCCTGGTAGAGCTGGTAGAGGGTGTTCATCTCCAGAACATTAGACTGGTCCTAACAGACCTCATCTCCAGGTCCTGGTAGAGCTGGTAGAGGGTGTTCATCTCCAGAACATTAGACTGGTCCTAACAGACCTCATCTCCAGGTCCTGGTAGAGCTGGTAGAGGGTGTTCATCTCCTGAACATTAGACTGGTCCTAACAGACCTCATCTCCAGGTCCTGGTAGAGCTGGTAGAGGGTGTTCATCTCCTGAACATTAGACTGGTCCTAACAGACCTCATCTCCAGGTCCTGGTAGAGCTGGTAGAGGGTGTTCATCTCCAGAACATTAGACTGGTCCTAACAGACCTCATCTCCAGGTCCTGGTAGAGCTGGTAGAGGGTGTTCATCTCCAGAACATTAGACTGGTCCTAACAGACCTCATCTCCAGGTCCTGGTAGAGCTGGTAGAGGGTGTTCATCTCCAGAACATTAGACTGGTCCTAACAGACCTCATCTCCAGGTCCTGGTAGAGCTGGTAGAGGGTGTTCATCTCCTGAACATTAGACTGGTCCTAACAGACCTCATCTCCAGGTCCTGGTAGAGCTGGTAGAGGGTGTTCATCTCCTGAACATTAGACTGGTCCTAACAGACCTCATCTCCAGGTCCTGGTAGAGCTGGTAGAGGGTGTTCATCTCCAGAACATTAGACTGGTCCTAACAGACCTCATCTCCAGGTCCTGGTAGAGCTGGTAGAGGGTGTTCATCTCCTGAACATTAGACTGGTCCTAACAGACCTCATCTCCAGGTCCTGGTAGAGCTGGTAGAGGGTGTTCATCTCCAGGGTTAATGACTTTGTGTCATCAGCAACACTTTAGTTCAGTCTTTTGACTGACTCCTGGTATAACAACAGAGATCAGAGCGTTCACAAATTCATTCCCTTATTCTGAGCTCTGGCTCTCTCAAAGCAGACTCTGACATCAGAGGAGATGGCCAGCGGGACCTTTCCAATCCATCCTGCATCTCTCTTTCTCTCTATGTCAGGACGTATCGTGGTTATAACCTGTCTCAGGGAGTGTCAGACGTCACTGTGGAGAATAACTTGTCAAGAGTCGTCTCTGCTGTGTCCCACGCTCTCACCTCCTCTACGTCAAGGGCCCTCACTGTGAGTACACACACACACACACACACACACACACACACACACACACACACACACACACACACACACACCTCCATGTCTAGGGCCCTCACTGTGAGTGTCCTTGGTGTCCTCCTCCTCCGCAGGCCAGACGTCCATCCCTCCAGCCCAACATACCTCATTGTCTCATTTAGGAAACGTCTCCTTCTCTGCAGGTCATTCATGGAATTATCAATCTGTCTTTTTTTCCTTCCTGTGTAGTTTGGCTGCTGTGAGGCGCTGCATCTTCTGACCACCACCTTCCCAGCATGCACCTGGAGTACGGGCTGGCACTGTGGTTACGTCAGCTCCACCGTCACACACCCCAACCGATCCAACCTCAACCGCTCCCGGGCACGCTCACACAGGTACACACACACACACACACACACAGGTACACACACACACAGGTACACACACACACAGGTACACACACGCTCACACACGTACACACACGCTCACACAGGTACACACACACGCTCACACAGGTACACACACACACGCTCACACAGGTACACACACACACGCTCACACAGGTACACACACACACGCACACGCTCACACAGGTACACACACGCACTCACCCCTCAGTTTGGAGTTTGTATTTAATATTTCTCTCTCTCTCCCAGCCTCTCCCAGCCCGGCTCAGGCCCATTGGAGGAAGGGAAAAGGACTCTAACAGTAGGGATGGCTAACATGGTGTTATCTCTACTGTCCTCTGCCTGGTTCCCTCTGGATCTCTCTGCTCACCAAGATGCTCTGCTGCTGGCCGGGAACCTGCTCGCTGGTACGTACCTGGACACAACACACCTGGACACAACACCTGTATACACCTGGATACACCTGCTTGATGTTATTAGAATGTTTACAGAATGTTAACACACCTGTATACACCTGGATACACCTGCTTGATGTTATTAGAATGTTTACAGAATGTTAACACACCTGGATACACCTGGATACACCTGCTTGATGTTATTAGAATGTTTACAGAATGTTAACACACCTGTATACACCTGGACACACCTGCTTGATGTTATTAACCTGTTGGTGACCCCTTCCCGTTCTCATCCCGTTAACGGGATTGATTTTGACAACAGCCAGTGGAAAATCAGAGCGCCAAATTTAAAACAGCTAAAAATCTCATAATTCCATTTTCTCAAACAATCAACTATTTTACACCATTTTAAAGATAAACTTCTCGTTAATCTAACCACATTGTCCGATTTCAAAAAGGCTTTACAGCGAAAGCATAAAATTAGATTATGTTAGGACATAAACTTCACAAGAAACACCACACAGCCATTTTCCAAGCAACTTGATGCATCACAAAAACCCAAAACACAGCTAAATGAAGCACTAACCTTTGACGATCTTCATCAGATGACACTCCTAGGACATTATGTTATACAATACATGTATGTTTTGTTCAATCAAGTTCATATTTATATCCAAAAACAGCATTTTACATTGGCGCGTAATGTTGAGAAATGTTTTCCCTCCAAACCTCTCGGTGAATGAGCACAATGAGCGCACATAGTACGTCAATTCTCATCGTAAACATTGATCAATATAGAAGTGTTATGCACAGAATTATAGATACACTTCTCCTAAATGTAATCGCTTTGTCAGATTTCAAGAAAGGTTCACGGCGAAAGCACAATTTGCAATAATCTGAGTACAGCCCAGAAGACACCAACAACAAGCAAACAGAAACCCACCATCTTGGAGTCAATAAAACTAAGAAATGACATTATAAATATTCACTTACCTTTGATTATCTTCATCAGAAGGCACTCCCAGGTACCCCAGCTCCACAATAAATGTTCGATAAAGTTCATATTTATTTCCAAATAATCAATTTTGTTCGCGCGTTAGGTTCACTATCCAAATCCACTACGCGCGTGCTTATTTAGTCCAGACGAAAAGTCAAAAAAGTTATACTACAGTTTGTAGAAACATGTCAAACGATGTATAGAATCAATCTTTAGGTTGTTTTTATCATATACCTTGAATAAAATTCCAACCAGACCTATCCGTTCTCTTTAGGAGTGAATATGAACTCAGCTCGCTCCCAAGTCCTTGCGCGTGACTGAGCCCATGCCTTATAATGGGACACCTACTTCCTTGGGCTGTTATTCCCTTCAAATTCACTGTAGAATCCTCAAACACCGTTCTAAAGACTGCTGACATCTAGTGGAAGCTTTAGGAAGTGCAAAATGTACCCTAAGTCACTGTATACAGCAATCACTTGAAAGGACTACAAGCACCAGACTTCCCACTTCCTGTTTGACTTTTTCTCAGGTTTTTGCCTGCCATATGAGTTCTGTTATACTCACAGACACCATTCAAACAGTTTTAGAAACGTCAGAGTGTTTTCTATCCAAATCTACTAATAATATGCATATTCTAGTTTCCGGGACAGAGTAGTAACCTGTTTAAATTGGGTACGTTTTTCATCCGGCCGTGAAAATACTGCCCCCTAGCCCTAAGAGGTTTTAAGGTGTTTACAGAATGTTAACACACCTGGATAAACCTGCATACACCTGCTTGATATTATAGTGTTTACCTGTCCCGCGTTGTTGCAGCCTTTATAAAACCTTAGTACAACAATTGGTACGCTCTTTACAGAACGTTAAGCACACCTTAACAAACCTGTCGAACGTTAGCACAACGTTATTACGACATAATTACAACATAAACACAGCGGTGTCCGGGAACCTGGTAACCTGACTGTACGTGTAGCCCATGTAACATGTATATCTAAAATGTATGTAGTTCTGTTCTTGTCTATTGATGTCCTGTATTATGTCATGGTTCATGTTTTGTGTGTAACCTCAGGAAGAGTATCTGCTGCTATAGAAACAGATAATGATCATAATAAACCCCAGGAAGAGAAGCTGCTGCTATAGAAACAGATAATGGGGATCCTAATAAACCCCAGGAAGAGAAGCTGCTGCTATAGAAACAGATAATGATCCTAATAAACCCCAGGAAGAGAAGCTGCTGCTATAGAAACAGATAATGATCATAATAAACCCCAGGAAGAGAAGCTGCTGCTATAGAAACAGATAATGATCATAATAAACCCCAGGAAGAGTAGCTGCTGCTATAGAAACAGATAATGGGGATCCTAATAAACCCCAGGAAGAGAAGCTGCTGCTATAGAAACAGATAATGATCATAATAAACCCCAGGAAGAGAAGCTGCTGCTATAGAAACAGATAATGATCATAATAAACCCCAGGAAGAGAAGCTGCTGCTATAGAAACAGATAATGATCCTAATAAACCCCAGGAAGAGAAGCTGCTGCTATAGAAACAGATAATGATCCTAATAAACCCCAGGAAGAGAAGCTGCTGCTATAGAAACAGATAATGATCCTAATAAACCCCAGGAAGAGAAGCTGCTGCTATAGAAACAGATAATGATCCTAATAAACCCCAGGAAGAGAAGCTGCTGCTATAGAAACAGATAATGGGGATCCTAATAAACCCCAGGAAGAGAAGCTGCTGCTATAGAAACAGATAATGATCCTAATAAACCCCAGGAAGAGAAGCTGCTGCTATAGAAACAGATAATGATCCTAATAAACCCCAGGAAGAGTAGCTGCTGCTATAGAAACAGATAATGATCCTAATAAACCCCAGGAAGAGAAGCTGCTGCTATAGAAACAGATAATGATCATAATAAACCCCAGGAAGAGAAGCTGCTGCTATAGAAACAGATAATGATCCTAATAAACCCCAGGAAGAGAAGCTGCTGCTATAGAAACAGATAATGATCCTAATAAACCCCAGGAAGAGAAGCTGCTGCTATAGAAACAGATAATGATCCTAATAAACCCCAGGAAGAGAAGCTGCTGCTATAGAAACAGATAATGGGGATCCTAATAAACCCCAGGAAGAGAAGCTGCTGCTATAGAAACAGATAATGGGGATCCTAATAAACCCCAGGAAGAGAAGCTGCTGCTATAGAAACAGATAATGATCCTAATAAACCCCAGGAAGAGAAGCTGCTGCTATAGAAACAGATAATGATCCTAATAAACCCCAGGAAGAGAAGCTGCTGCTATAGAAACAGATAATGATCCTAATAAACCCCAGGAAGAGAAGCTGCTGCTATAGAAACAGATAATGATCCCAATAAACCCCAGGAAGAGAAGCTGCTGCTATAGAAACAGATAATGATCCTAATAAACCCCAGGAAGAGAAGCTGCTGCTATAGAAACAGATAATGATCCTAATAAACCCCAGGAAGAGTAGCTGCTGCTATAGAAACAGATAATGGGGATCCTAATAAACCCCAGGAAGAGAAGCTGCTGCTATAGAAACAGATAATGGGGATCCTAATAAACCCCAGGAAGAGAAGCTGCTGCTATAGAAACAGATAATGGGGATCCTAATAAACCCCAGGAAGAGAAGCTGCTGCTATAGAAACAGATAATGGGGATCCTAATAAACCCCAGGAAGAGAAGCTGCTGCTATAGAAACAGATAATGATCATAATAAACCCCAGGAAGAGAAGCTGCTGCTATAGAAACAGATAATGATCCTAATAAACCCCAGGAAGAGAAGCTGCTGCTATAGAAACAGATAATGGGGATCCTAATAAACCCCAGGAAGAGAAGCTGCTGCTATAGAAACAGATAATGATCCTAATAAACCCCAGGAAGAGAAGCTGCTGCTATAGAAACAGATAATGATCCTAATAAACCCCAGGAAGAGAAGCTGCTGCTATAGAAACAGATAATGATCCTAATAAACCCCAGGAAGAGTAGCTGCTGCTATAGAAACAGATAATGATCCTAATAAACCCCAGGAAGAGAAGCTGCTGCTATAGAAACAGATAATGATCCTAATAAACCCCAGGAAGAGTATCTGCTGCTATAGAAACAGATAATGATCCTAATAAACCCCAGGAAGAGAAGCTGCTGCTATAGAAACAGATAATGATCCTAATAAACCCCAGGAAGAGAAGCTGCTGCTATAGAAACAGATAATGATCCTAATAAACCCCAGGAAGAGTAGCTGCTGCTATAGAAACAGATAATGATCCTAATAAACCCCAGGAAGAGAAGCTGCTGCTATAGAAACAGATAATGATCCTAATAAACCCCAGGAAGAGAAGCTGCTGCTATAGAAACAGATAATGATCCTAATAAACCCCAGGAAGAGAAGCTGCTGCTATAGAAACAGATAATGATCCTAATAAACCCCAGGAAGAGAAGCTGCTGCTATAGAAACAGATAATGATCCTAATAAACCCCAGGAAGAGAAGCTGCTGCTATAGAAACAGATAATGGGGATCCTAATAAACCCCAGGAAGAGAAGCTGCTGCTATAGAAACAGATAATGATCCTAATAAACCCCAGGAAGAGAAGCTGCTGATATAGAAACAGATAATGGGGATCCTAATAAACCCCAGGAAGAGAAGCTGCTGCTATAGAAACAGATAATGGGGATCCTAATCAAATACCACAATACCACAGTTACAACATTCAGCTGTCGTATTCCCAACATGACACCAAGCTGTAACGTTCTCTCCAGCGGCGGCTCCAAAGTGTATGTGTAGTCCCTGGGCTGGGGAGGAGGAGGGAGGGCCAGTCCCCAGTAAGACAGAGGAGCCCTGGGCAGCGGTGGGGGAGCGCCCCCTGGTGGTCCTGGTGGAACAACTCTTCTCTCACATCCTCAAGATACTCAACATCTGTGCCCACGTACTGGACGACACTCCGCCCGGACCCGCCGTCAAGGTGGGTGTGTGTGTCTAAACAATGTGTAAATCAGAGATGCAAAGGGATAATCTGTCCCCCAGGCCACCCTGACCTCCCTAGCCAACGCTCCCTCTTTCAGTGTTGTCCTTTCTGTCCCCCAGGCCACCCTGCCGTCCCTAGCCAACGCTCCCTCTCTCAGTGTTGTCCTCTCTGTCCCCCAGGCCACCCTGCCGTCCCTAGCCAACGCTCCCTCTCTCAGCCCCATCAGAAGGAAAGGCAAGGAGAAGGAGGTAGCAGAGCCAAGCACCACTCCCATGAGCCCTAAGAAAGGCAGCGAGACCAACACTGGTACAGTAGTCCACTTCCTGACTTATTTTGCTCTGTAGGAAACATGTACACACTGACTTTAACTTCATAGAAACAATGGATTCTTTTTAACTTCAGTCCGTTTCTTAGTCCTTCATTAATGAACGATTTCAGTCAAAGGTACGAAGGTTTCAAACAGCAAAATGGTGTGAAGGATACATACCCAGCGCTTCAATTTACAAAGATCCCTCTCTTCATGACCTATTGCCTTTTTCTTTCTGACCTTTGTGAGCAGGCAGGCCAGCGGACAGCGCCGGGTCCACCGCTAACGTCAACAAGTCCACAACCCTGGGAAGCTTCTATCATCTACCTACCTACCTCAAACTGTACGACGTCCTCAAAGCTACACACACCAACTATAAGGTACACACACACACACACACACACACACACACACACACACACACACACACACACACACACACTCCTAGTCATCAACTACTTTGCCACATTCAAATGTTTTGGAGTTAATCTTTTCTGAATCACTGAAATATCAGAATAGTCAACCTGGATGTTTTGATGTGTAAAATGGCCGACATGACTTCTGAAACTTCTTACAACTGCAATTGTTCACTTACTACACTTGTTTTCTTATGTACTTGTCAATGTTTTTGTTGTTGTGGTACTTGTTGATGTTTGTTGTGTGTTTCCTAGGTGACGTTAGACCTCCACAGCACCAATGAGAAGTTTGGAGGGTTCCTGCGTTCTGCGCTGGACGTTCTGTCTCAGCTGCTAGAGATGGCCACGCTACACGACATCGGAAAGGTCAGAGCGACCATAATACACCTTTAGAAATGTGTTATAACACTCTTATTCATGTTCATAAATGAGTTATAACACTCTTATTCATGTTCATAGACGAGTTATAACACTCTTATTCATGTTCATAGACGAGATAACACACTTATTCATGTTCATAAACGAGTTATAACACTCTTATTCATGTTAATAAACGTGTTGGAACACTTATTCATGTTAATAAACATGTTAACACTCTTATTCATCTTAATAGACGTGTTAGAACACTCTTATTCATGTTCATAAACAAGTTATAACACTCTTATTCGTGTTAATAAACGTGTTAAAACACCTTTCATATTGATAAGCTTAAGGGGATACTGCGAGATTCTGGCATTTAAGCATTGCTACTGTACCTGTAGACCTCCAGTCATTGCGCTAGCGCTAGTTAGCATTGGCTCGCACAACAACATCTAACTTCCTTCATACTGGACACGGAGACATAAAAATGGTGTCCACAAGTTCATCTGACTGGGGAAGTAGATAAAGGGGCTTCGATGCCAGAATCTGATGTATGAAAGCATAACTATTATTAATTATATAATAATTAATATATTAGATACTAGTTAGTTCATAGTTGTAGTATAATGAGGTATTGATTAGTTAGTAGTTGTAGTACAATGAGGTATTGATTAGTTAGTAGTTGTAGTACAATGAGGTATTGATTAGTTAGTAGTTGTAGTACAATGAGGTATTGATTAGTTAGTAGTTGTAGTACAATGAGGTATTGATTAGTTAGTAGTTGTAGTACAATGAGGTATTGATTAGTTAGTAGTTGTAGTATAATGAGGTATTGATTAGTTAGTAGTTGTAGTATAATGACGTATTGATTAGTTGGTAGTTGTAGTATAATGATGTATTGATTAGTTAGTAGTTGTAGTATAATGAGGTATTGATTAGTTAGTAGTTGTAGTATAATGACGTATTGATTAGTTGGTAGTTGTAGTATAATGATGTATTGATTAGTTGGTAGTTGTAGTATAATGATGTATTGATTACTTGGTAGTTGTAGTATAATGAGGTATTGATTAGTTAATAGTTGTAGTATAATGAGGTATTGATTAGTTGGTAGTTGTAGTATAATGAGGTATTGATTAGTTGGTAGTTGTAGTATAATGAGGTATTGATTAGTTAGTAGTTGTAGTATAATGACGTATTGATTAGATAGTAGTTGTAGTATAATGATGTATTGATTAGATAGTAGTTGTAGTATAATGATGTATTGATTCGTTGATAGTTGTAGTATAATGAGGTATTGATTAGATAGTAGTTGTAGTATAATGAGGTATTGATTAGATCGTAGTTGTAGTATAATGATGTATTGATTAGATTGTAGTTGTAGTATAATGATGTATTGATTAGTTGGTAGTTGTAGTATAATGAGGTATTGATTAGTTAGTAGTTGTAGTATAATGAGGTATTGATTAGTTAGTAGTTGTAGTATAATGATGTATTGATTAGTTGGTAGTTGTAGTATAATGATGTATTGATTACTTGGTAGTTGTAGTATAATGAGGTATTGATTAGATAGTAGTTGTAGTATAATGAGGTATTGATTAGATAGTAGTTGTAGTATAATGAGGTATTGATTAGTCAATAGTTGTAGTATAATGAGGTATTGATTAGATAGTAGTTGTAGTATAATGATGTATTGATTAGTTAGTAGTTGTAGTATAATGATGTATTGATTAGATAGTAGTTGTAGTATAATGATGTATTGATTAGATAGTAGTTGTAGTATAATGATGTATTGATTAGTTGGTAGTTGTAGTATAATGAGGTATTGATTAGATATGTGTTAGTTCGTAGTTGTAGTATAATGATGTATTGATTAGTTGGTAGTTGTAGTATAATGAGGTATTGATTAGTTAATATTTGTAGTATAATGAGGTATTGATTAGTTGGTAGTTGTAGTATAATGAGGTATTGATTAGTTGGTAGTTGTAGTATAATGAGGTATTGATTAGTTGGTAGTTGTAGTATAATGAGGTATTGATTAGTTGGTAGTTGTAGTATAATGACGTATTGATTAGATAGTAGTTGCAGTATAATGATGTATTGATTAGATAGTAGTTGTAGTATAATGATGTATTGATTAGTTGATAGTTGTAGTATAATGAGGTATTGATTAGATAGTAGTTGTAGTATAATGAGGTATTGATTAGACTGTAGTTGTAGTATAATGATATATTGATTAGATAGTAGTTGTAGTATAATGATGTATTGATTAGATAGTAGTTGTAGTATAATGATGTATTGATTAGTTAGTAGTTGTAGTATAATGAGGTATTGATTAGATAGTAGTTGTAGTATAATGATGTATTGATTAGTTAATAGTTGTAGTATAATGAGGTATTGATTAGATAGTAGTTGTAGTATAATGAGGTATTGATTAGTTAATAGTTGTAGTATAATGAGGTATTGATTAGATAGTAGTTGTAGTATAATGAGGTATTGATTAGTTGGTAGTTGTAGTATAATGAGGTATTGATTAGTTGGTAGTTGTAGTATAATGAGGTATTGATTAGATAGTAGTTGTAGTATAATGAGGTATTGATTAGTTGGTAGTTGTAGTATAATGAGGTATTGATTAGATAGTAGTTGTAGTATAATGATGTATTGATTAGTTAATAGTTGTAGTATAATGATGTATTGATTACTGTTGTCTGATCCATCAGTGTGTGGAAGAGATCCTCAGCTACCTGAAACTCTGCTTCTCCAGAGAACCTCTGATGGCGACTGTCTGTGTTCAACAGGTCTGTACTGTACGGTGTGTGTGTGTGGTGGTCAGTGTAATGTGTTCAACAGGTCTGTACTGTACGGTGTGTGTGTGGTGGTCAGTGTAATGTGTTCAACAGGTCTGTACTGTACGGTGTGTGTGTGGTGGTCAGTGTAATGTGTTCAACAGGTCTGTACTGTACGGTGTGTGTGTGTGTGGTGGTCAGTGTAATGTGTTCAACAGGTCTGTACTGTACGGTGTGTGTGGTGGTCAGTGTAATGTGTTCAACAGGTCTGTACTGTACGGTGTGTGTGGTGGTCAGTGTAATGTGTTCAACAGATCTGTACGGTGTGTGTGTGGTGGTCAGTGTAATGTGTTCAACAGATCTGTACTGTACGGTGTGTGTGTGGTGGTCAGTGTAATGTGTTCAACAG
>NC_138298.1:39677500-39695000 GCF_965601325.2 Salmo salar
TAGTGTGTCACTGAGGTAGTAACAGAGGACCTGAGGTGATGTCATCCTGTAGTGTGTCACTGAGGTAGTAACACAGGACCTGAGGTGATGTCATCCTGTAGTGTGTCACTGAGGTAGTAACACAGGACCTGAGGTGATGTCTACCTGTAGTGTGTCACTGAGGTAGTAACAGAGGACCTGAGGTGATGTCAACTGATTTCGTGTTGTGTCCTAGATGCACCTGGACTCCCCTGAGGCTCTGGGAGTGTTGAACACTCTGTTTGAGACGGTTGCCCCCTCCTCTCTCCGCCCGGTAGATATGCTGCTGAAGGGAATGTTCACTACACCTGCTACCATGGTGAGACACACGGAATTTGGCTTTTGGATAATTCAATCGTTGCCAGGTCTTTACTGAGGCTAACTCTTTCCCTCCCTCCCTCCCTCCCTCCCTCCCTCCCTCCCTCCCTCCCTCCCTCCCTCCCTCCCTCCCTCCCTCCCTCCCTCCTCCTCTCTCTCCCCCCCTCCCTCCTCTCCCTCCCTCTCCCCCACTCTCTCCTCCTCTCCCTCCCTCCATTCCTCTCTCTCCCCCACTCCCTCCTCCCTCCCTCCCTCCTCCTCTCTCTCCCTCCTCCTCTCTCCTCCTCTCTCCCCCACTCCCTCCCCCACTCCCTCCTCCTCTCCCTCCCTCCCCAGGCTAATGTCAACACAGTTCAGTTGTGGGTATCAGGTGTCTTGGCTGTCCTCAGAGTCCTCATCTCTCAGTCCACTGAAGACATAGTCCTCTCTCGTGTCCACGAGCTCTCCCTCTCTCCTCTCCTCCTCTCCTGTCCCACCATCCGACATCTCCACGACGACAGCAGCCTCTCGTCGCCCCCGCAACTGCCTCTGGCGACCCCGGCAACTGTCGCCCCCGACAACCAGGAGGCCAACGGAGAGCGGGTGCTGCCGGAGGAGACCTTTGCCAGGTGAGTGCCGGATCGGGTCTTCACGGTTGCTCTGTGGTTATTATGGTTGACCCCAGGTACACACTTTTAGGGGTCAAAGTTGACTCTTGATCGTTTAGGAATATGAGAGAGCGCGATATTTAAAAATTGTCAACCTCACTTTAAAAATATACAGTACCAGTCAAAAGTTTGGACACACCTACTCGTTCAAGGTTTTCCTTTATTTTTACTATTTTCTACGTTGTAGAATAATAGTGAAGACATCAACACTATGAAATAACACATATGGAATCATGTAGTAACCAAAAAAGTGTTAAACAAATCAAAATATATTTTACATTTGAGATTCTTCAAAGTAGCCACCCTTTGCCTTGATGACAGCTTTGCACACTCTTGGCATTCTCTCAGCCAGCTTCACCTGGAATGCTTTTCCAACAGTCTTGAAGGAGTTCCCACATATGCTGAGGACTTGTTGGGTGCTTTTCCGTCACTCTGTGGTCCAACTCATCCCAAACCATCTCAATTGGTTTGAGGTCAGGGGATTGTGGATGCCATGTCATCTAATGCAGCACTCCATCACTCTCCTTCTTGGTCAAATAGCCCTTACACAGCCTGGAGGTGTGTTGGGTCATTGTCCTGTTGAAAAACAAATGATAGTCCCACTAAGCCCAAACCAGATGGAAAGGCGTATCGCTGCAGAATGCTGGGGTCGCCATGCTGGTTAAGTGTGCCTTGAATTCTAAATAAATCACTGACAGTCACCAGCAAAGCACCCCCACACGATCACACCTCCTCCTCCATGCTTCACGGTGGGAACCACACATGCAGAGATCATCCGTTCACCTACTCTGTATCTCACAAAGACACGGCGGTTGGAACCAAAAATCTCACATTTGGACTCATCAGACCAAAGGACAGATTTCCACCATTCTAATGTCCATTGCTCGTGTTTCTTGGCCCAAGCAAGTCTCTTCTTCTTATTGGTGTCCTTTAGTAGTGGTTTCTTTGCAGCAATTCGACCATGAAGGCCTTATTAGATGTCTCCTCTCTCCAGGTTCCTACTCCAGCTAGTAGGAGTGATGTCTCCTCTCCTCTCTCCAGGTTCCTACTCCAGCTAGTAGGAGTGATGTCTCCTCTCCTCTCCTCTCTCCAGGTTCCTACTCCAGCTAGTAGGAGTGATGTCTCCTCTCCTCTCCTCTCTCCAGGTTCCTACTCCAGCTAGTAGGAGTGATGTCTCCTCTCCTCTCTCCAAGTTCCTACTCCAGCTAGTAGGAGTGATGTCTCCTCTCCTCTCTCCAGGTTCCTACTCCAGCTAGTAGGAGTGATGTCTCCTCTCCTCTCTCCAGGTTCCTACTCCAGCTAGTAGGAGTGATGTCTCCTCTCCTCTCTCCAGGTTCCTACTCCAGCTAGTAGGAGTGATGTCTCCTCTCCTCTCCTCTCTCCAGGTTCCTACTCCAGCTAGTAGGAGTGATGTCTCCTCTCCTCTCTCCAGGTTCCTACTCCAGCTAGTAGGAGTGATGTCTCGTCTCCTCTCCTCTCTCCAGGTTCCTACTCCAGCTAGTAGGAGTGATGTCTCCTCTCCTCTCCTCTCTCCAGGTTCCTACTCCAGCTAGTAGGAGTGATGTCTCCTCTCCTCTCCTCTCTCCAGGTTCCTACTCCAGCTAGTAGGAGTGATGTCTCCTCTCCTCTCCTCTCTCCAGGTTCCTACTCCAGCTAGTAGGAGTGATGTCTCCTCTCCTCTCCTCTCTCCAGGTTCCTACTCCAGCTAGTAGGAGTGATGTCTCCTCTCCTCTCCTCTCTCCAGGTTCCTACTCCAGCTAGTAGGAGTGATGTCTCCTCTCCTCTCCTCTCTCCAGGTTCCTACTCCAGCTAGTAGGAGTGATGTCTCCTCTCCTCTCCTCTCTCCAGGTTCCTACTCCAGCTAGTAGGAGTGATGTTAGAGGACATCTCTACCAGACAGGTGAAGGTTGACATGACAGAACAGCAACACACGTTCTACTGTCAACAGCTGGGGACTCTGTTAATGTGTCTCATACACATCTTCAAGAGTGGTGAGTGGACAGATACACACATTTAGATATATATATATATATATATATATATATATATATATATATATATATATATATACTAGAGGTTGACCGATTATTATTTTTCAACGCCGATACCGATTATTGGAGGACCAAAAACCCGATGCCGATTAATCGGTATCGCTTTTATTTTGTTTGATTTATTTATTTTATTTTTTACATTTATTTGTAATAATGACAATTACAACAATACTGAATGAACACTTATTTTAACTTAATATAATACATCAATAAAATCAATTTAGCCTCAAATAAATAATGAAACATGTTCAATTTGGTTTAAATAATGCAAAAACAAAGTGTTGGAGAAGAAAGTAAAAGTGCAATATGTGCCATGTAAGAAAGCTAATGTTTAAGTGCCTTGCTCAGAACATGGGAACATATGAAAGCTGGTGGTTCCTTTTAACATGAGTCTTCAATATTCCCAGGTAAGAAGTTTTAGGTTGTAGTTATTATAGGAATTATAGGACTATTTCTCTCTATACGATTTGTATTTCATATACCTTTGACTATTGGATGTTCTTATAGACACTATAGTATTGCCAGTGTAACAGTATAGCTTCTGTCCCTCTCCTCGCTCCTACCTGGGCTCGAACCAGGAACACATTGACAACAGCCACCCTCGAAGCAGCGTTACCCATGCAGAGCAAGGGGAACAACTACTCCGAGTCTCAGAGCGAGTGACGTTTGAAACGCGATTAGCGTGCACCCGGCTAACTAGCTAACCATTTCACATCGGGTACACCAGCCTCATCTTGGGAGTTGATGGGCTTGAAGTCATAAACAGCGCAATGCTTGAAGCATTGCGAAGAGCTGCTGGCAAAACGCACGAAAGTGCTGTTTGAATGAATGCTTACGAGCATTCTGCTGCTGCATACCACCGCTCAGTCAGATTGCTCTATCAAATCATAGAATTAATTATAATATAATAAACACACAGAAATACGAGCCTTAGGTCATTAATATGGTCGAATCTGGAAACTATCATCTCGAAAACAAAACGTTTTTTCTTTCAGGGAAATACGGAACCGTTCCGTATTTTACCTAACGGGTGGCATCCATAAGTCTAAATATTGCTGTTACATTGCACGACCTTCAATGTTATGTCATAATTACGTAAAATTCTGGCAAATTAGTTCAACGAGCCAGGCGGCCCAAACTGTTGCATATACCCTGACTCTGCGTGCAATGAACGCAAGAGCAGTGACACAATTTCATGTTAGCAGGCAATATTAACTAAATATGCAGGTTTAACCTCTCTTGGGCAGGTGGGACGCTACCGTCCCACTCACGGTTCACACTATTCAACAGCCAGTGAAAAATCAGAGCGCCAAATTCAAAACCACAAAATGTCATAATTCAATGTTCTCAAACAGACGACTATTTTACACCATTTTAAAGGTACACGTCTCCTTAATGTAACCACATTGTCCGATTTCAAAAAGGCTTTATGGCGAAAGCATAAAGTTAGATTATGTTAGGACAGTTCCAACACAAGAAAAACCACACAGCCATTTTCCTAGCAAGGACAGGTGTCACAAAAACCAGAAAACCAGCTAAAATTATGCACTAACCTTTGACGATCTTCATCAGATGATCATGTTACACAATACATGCATTTTTTGTTCGATAAAGTTCATATTTATATCCATAAACCCAATTTTACATTGGCGCGTGATGTTCAGAAAATATTTTGCCTCCAATACTGTCGGTGAATCAGTACAACAATTTACAAAAATACTCATCGTAAACGTTGATAATATATTAAACTGTTATTCAAAGAATTATAGATGAACATCTCCTTTATGCAACCGCTGTGACAGATTTCAAAAAAGCTTCACGGGGAAAGCACACTTTGCAATAATCTGAGTACGGCTCTCAGAAACATACACTAGGCAATACAGATGCCTGCCATTTTGGAGTCATCTAAAATCATAAATAGCATTAGAAATATTCACTTACCCTTGATGATCTTCATCAGAAGGCACTTCCAGGAATCCCAGGTCCACATTAAATGTTGTTTTGTTCGATTAAGTCCATAATATATGTCCAAATACCTCCTTTTTGTTTCCGCGTTCAGTAAACTACTCCAAGTGTAGGAAGCGCGCGGAAAATGTCACGACGAAAAGTAAAAAAAAGTTACATTTACGTTCGTTCAAACATGTCAAACGTTGTATAGCATCAATCTTTAGGGCCTTTTTCACTTAGAACTTCAATAATATTCCAACCGGACGATTCCAGTGTCTTGAAAAACGTTTTGGAACACAGCTAACGCTCACGTGAATGTGCGCCAATGAACGCCAGTGCTTTCCTGAGTCAACAACTTCCAACTTCCTCTGTTCGCTCTCTGTTCATCATAGACGCCTCAAACAACTTTCTAAAGACTGTTGACATCTAGTGGAAGCCTTAGGAAGTACAAAATGAACCCTAAGTCACTGTGTGTTCGATAGGCAATGACTTGAAAGGACTACAAGCACCAGACTTCCCACTTCCTGGTTAGATTTTTCTCAGGTTTTTGCCTGCCATATGAGTTCTGTTATACTCACAGACACCATTCAAACAGTTTTAGAAACGTCAGAGTGTTTTCTATCCAAATCTACTAATAATATGCATACTCTAGTTCCTGGGCCCGAGTAGTAGGCCGTTTAATTTGCGTACGCTTTTCATCCGGCAGTGGAAATACTGCCCCCGACCCAAGAGAAGTTAAAAATATATACTTGTGTATTGATTTTAAAGAAAGGCAATAATGTTTATGGTTAGGTACACATTGGTGCAACGGCAGTGCTTTTTTCACAAATGCGCTTGTTAAATCAACACCCGTTTGGTGAAGTAGGCTGTGATTCAATGATAAATTAACAGGCACCGCATCGATTATATGCAACGCAGGACACGCTAGATAACTACACATGGTTGATGATATTACTAGTTTAACTAGTGATTATGTTAAGATTGATCGTTTTTTATAAAATAAGTTTAATGCTAGCTAGCAACTTACCTTGGCTTCTTGCTGCCCTCGTGTAACAGGTAGTCAGCCTGCCATGCAGGCTCCTCGTGGAGTGCAATGTAAGGCAGGTGGTTAGAGCGTTGGACTAGTAACCGGAAGGTTGCAAAAACGAATCCGCGAATCCCCCCTGAACAAGGCAGTTAACCCCCGTTCCTAGGCCGTCATTGAAAATAAGAATGTGTTCTTAACCTGACTTGCCTAGTTAAATAAATGTGTAAAAAAAATAATAATAATTGGCAAATCGGTGGCCAAAAATACCGATTACCGATTGTTATGAAAACTTTAAATCGGCCCTAATTAATCTGCCATTCTTATTAATCGGTCAACCTCTAATATATCACACACATACATTTAGTGATAGATAGATATATATGCCTACACATATTTATGAATGTTAATATGAACTCCCTCCCTCCCCTCTCTCTCTCCAGGCATGTTCCGTAGGATCACGGCAGCAGCCACCCGTCTCCTGAAGGGTGAGGCTGGTCTGGGTGGAGGTCCAGGGGTCAGTGGTGTATTCTACCCCCTAGAGGGTCTTAATGCCATGGTGGGCTGCCTGGTGACCACACACCCCTCTCTGGTTCTGCTCTGGTGCCAAGTCCTCCTCATCATCAACTACACCAACTACAGCTGGTGGACAGAGGTACACCAGACACCCAGGTAGGTCTCTCTCTGAGGTACACCAGACACCCAGGTAGGTCTCTCTCTGAGGTACACCAGACACCCAGGTAGGTCTCTCTCTGAGGTACACCAGACACCCAGGTAGGTCTCTCTCTGAGGTACACCAGACACCCAGGTAGGTCTCTCTCTGAGGTACACCGGAAACCCAGGTAGGTCTCTCTCTGAGGTACACCAGACACCCAGGTAGGTCTCTCTCTGAGGTACACCAGACACCCAGGTAGGTCTCTCTCTGAGGTACACCAGACACCCAGGTAGGTCTCTCTCTGAGGTACACCGGAAACCCAGGTAGGTCTCTCTCTGAGGTACACCAGACACCCAGGTAGGTCTCTCTCTGAGGTACACCAGACACCCAGGTAGGTCTCTCTCTGAGGTACACCAGACACCCAGGTAGGTCTCTCTCTGAGGTACACCAGACACCCAGGTAGGTCTCTCTCTGAGGTACACCAGACACCCAGGTAGGTCTCTCTCTGAGGTACACCGGAAACCCAGGTAGGTCTCTCTCTGAGGTACACCAGACACCCAGGTAGGTCTCTCTCTGAGGTACACCAGACACCCAGGTAGGTCTCTCTCTGAGGTACACCAGACACCCAGGTAGGTCTCTCTCTGAGGTACACCAGACACCCAGGTAGGTCTCTCTCTGAGGTACACCAGACACCCAGGTAGGTCTCTCTCTGAGGTACACCAGACACCCAGATAGGTCTCTCTGTCTCTCACTCACACAGACATACAACCACAGACAGACGGACATACATACACACACGGATGGAGGAACGTACAGACACACGGGCGAACCCGCACCAAATCCTAAATGATATGACTCTCCCTCCACCTCCCTCTGTAGGAGACAGAGTCTGTCCTGCACCAAGCTGCTGAGCCCTCATTCCTCAGGAGGGGTGGAGGAGGAGAGACCAGAGGCCAGGCTGGCCATGTGTAACAGAGAGATCGTACGCAGGGGAGGACTCATTCTCTTCTGTGACTACGTGGTGAGACTATAGGTCCCTATAAAGCATTATAACTGGGGAGCTATTAAGCGTTATAACTGCTGTGACTCTTTGTTTTTCTTCTACCTTTCCAGAATGTTCCACTTGACTGCCTTCTCTTACCCATAATCCTCCTCTCTCCCTCTGTAGTGTCAGAACCTGCACGACTCTGAGCACCTGACCTGGCTGATCGTAAACCACGTCCGTGACCTCATCAACCTTTCCCATGAGCCTCCGGTGCAGGACTTCATCAGTGCCGTGCACCGCAACTCTGCCGCCTCGGGACTGTTTATACAGGCTATACAGTCACGCTGTGACAACCTCTCTACAGTTAGTACACACACACACACACACACACACACACACACACACACACACACACACTCACACACACACTGTAGACTAATACAGAGGAGACGTGACAACCTCTCGACAGTACACACTCGTTTACTGCTCTGTTTATACAACGGGTGGGTCTAATCCTGAATGCTGATTGGTTAAAACCGCATTCCAGCCGGAGTCTGTTCCACAAGTTAGTACCGGCTAAATGTATGTCGTTAAAATGCCTATTTACTCTGTTCCATCTGACTGCGCAATCCACTGTCTCATCAGCCCAGCCAGGCAATGTATAAACTTGTTCTCCACTATAAAAAGCATATAGACATTATCTCACATTTCTTTTAGACTAACGTTTAGTTTTCAACAGCGGAGATTTGTATAAACATTGCTGTCTGTCTCTCTGACATTTACAACATTGTTTCAATATTCAAATTCAAATCTCCAGCTGTCCAATAGTAATGAACGAGTCGGGACCAGACAGACAGACAGGTTGCTTTTTTCAGCCAGTCTAAATCATGAATCAGCATCATGTTTATGGATATATACAAAGAAATATCATTTGAAAACAGGTAAAATGAAACAAAGTTCAGCTGGTTTACTGTCTTTCCAGCTTCAGTTTAAAGTGATTGTGTTAGCTGTGTTGTTAGCTGTGTTGTTAGCTGTGTTGTTAGCTGTGTTGTTAGCTGTGTTGTTGACTAGCTCCTCTGAACAACAGTGTCCTGACGAGTGAGAACATTTTCTACTCCAGGAGAAATCACGCCTCATTAGCTCATTGTTATGGATGTGTCCAATTAAATGTCACTAGAAAACAACTTAAAACAAATGTAAATGCAGCTACTGTTGTTATTCTGGCTGCACTGTTTGATGTGACTGTAAGTTAGCCGTAGTTGGCTAGCTAGCAAGCATGGAATAAGAACTTCGCCAGCCAGTAGGGCAATAGAACATTTAGAATGAACGACTGGGTCTCTGAGAGGAAACTGAACAGACAGAATGAACGACTGGGTCTCTGAGAGGAAACTGAACAGACAGAATGAACGACTGGGTCTCTGAGAGGAAACTGAACAGACAGAATGAACGACTGGGTCTCTGAGAGGAAACTGAACAGACAGAATGAACGACTGGGTCTCTGAGAGGAAACTGAACAGACAGAATGAACGACTGGGTCTCTGAGAGGAAACTGAACAGACAGAATGAACGACTGGGTCTCTGAGAGGAAACTGAACAGACAGAATGAACGACTGGGTCTCTGAGAGGAAACTGAACAGACAGAATGAACGACTGGGTCTCTGAGAGGAAACTGAACAGACAGAATGAACGACTGGGTCTCTGAGAGGAAACTGAACAGACAGAATGAACGACTGGGTCTCTGAGAGGAAACTGAACAGACAAAATGAACGACTGGGTCTCTGAGAGGAAACTGAACAGACAGAATGAACGACTGGGTCTCTGAGAGGAAACTGAACAGACAGAATGAACGACTGGGTCTCTGAGAGGAAACTGAACAGACAGAATGAACGACTGGGTCTCTGAGAGGAAACTGAACAGACAGAATGAACGACTGGGTCTCTGAGAGGAAACTGAACAGACAGAATGAACGACTGGGTCTCTGAGAGGAAACTGAACAGACAGAATGAACGACTGGGTCTCTGAGAGGAAACTGAACAGACAGAATGAACGACTGGGTCTCTGAGAGGAAACTGAACAGACAGAATGAACGACTGGGTCTCTGGAAACTGAACAGACAGAATGAACGACTGGGTCTCTGAGAGGAAACTGAACAGACAGAATGAACGACTGGGTCTCTGAGAGGAAACTGAACAGACAGAATGAACGACTGGGTCTCTGAGAGGAAACTGAACAGACAGAATGAACGACTGGGTCTCTGAGAGGAAACTGAACAGACAGAATGAACGACTGGGTCTCTGAGAGGAAACTGAACAGACAGAATGAACGACCAACCGGTTTGGGTAGTAACCCTAGATTTGTGTCAGGACTATATCTTGTGGAAGGATGAAATAATATGAATAAATTAAGCAAAATATATTTTTTAATGAAACTATGGAAATCATTATTAGTAACGGGTTCTTTAAAAGTGATAATGCTCGTTCTCCCTGTCTCTCTCTCTGTCGCTCTGTCTCGCTCTCTGTCTCGCTCTCTGTCTCGCTCTCTGTCTCGCTCTCTGTCTCGCTCTCTGTCTCGCTCTCTGTCTCGCTCTCTGTCTCGCTCTGTTGCTCTCTGTCTCTCTCTGTCTCTCTCTCTCGCTCTCTGTCTCTCTCTCTGTCTCTCGCTCTCTCTCCTCTCCCTCTCTCTCCCCCCCATAGCCCACCATGTTGAAGAAGACTCTTCAGTGTCTAGAAGGGATTCACCTGTCCCAGTCTGGTTCTCTGTTGATGCTCTACGTAGACAAACTACTGAATACTCCTTTCAGAGTCCTGGCTCGTATGGTTGATACTCTGGCCTGCAGGAGGGTGGAAATGCTGCTGGCTGAAACACTACAGGTAGATATACAACAGTTTAGTCCAGCTGAACATGTTTCTCTCTGTTCCTCTATAGAACAGTTTAGTCCAGCTGAACATGTTCTCTCTCTGTTCCTCTATAGAACAGTTTAGTCCAGCTGAACATGTTCTCTCTCTGTTCCTCTATAGAACAGTTTAGTCCAGCTGAACATGTTCTCTCTCTGTTCCTCTATAGAACAGTTTAGTCCAGCTGAACATGTTCTCTCTCTGTTCCTCTATAGAACAGTTTAGTCCAGCTGAACATGTTCTCTCTGTTCCTCTATAGAACAGTTTAGTCCAGCTGAACATGTTCTCTCTCTGTTCCTCTATAGAACAGTTTAGTCCAGCTGAACATGTTCTCTCTCTGTTCCTCTATAGAACAGTTTAGTCCAGCTGAACATGTTCTCTCTCTGTTCCTCTATAGAACAGTTTAGTCCAGCTGAACATGTTCTCTCTCTGTTCCTCTATAGAACAGTTTAGTCCAGCTGAACATGTTCTCTCTGTTCCTCTATAGAACAGTATAGTCCAGCTGAACATGTTCTCTCTCTGTTCCTCTATAGAACAGTTTAGTCCAGCTGAACATGTTCTCTCTCTGTTCCTCTATAGAACAGTTTAGTCCAGCTGAACATGTTCTCTCTCTGTTCCTCTATAGAACAGTTTAGTCCAGCTCAACATGTTCTCTCTCTGTTCCTCTATAGAACAGTTTAGTCCAGCTGAACATGTTCTCTCTGTTCCTCTATAGAACAGTTTAGTCCAGCTGAACATGTTCTCTCTGTTCCTCTATAGAACAGTTTAGTCCAGCTGAACATGTTCTCTCTGTTCCTCTATAGAACAGTTTAGTCCAGCTGAACATGTTCTCTCTGTTCCTCTATAGAACAGTTTAGTCCAGCTGAACATGTTCTCTCTCTGTTCCTCTATAGAACAGTATAGTCCAGCTGAACATGTTCTCTCTCTGTTCCTCTATAGAACAGTTTAGTCCAGCTGAACATGTTCTCTCTGTTCCTCTATAGAACAGTATAGTCCAGCTGAACATGTTCTCTCTCTGTTCCTCTATAGAACAGTTTAGTCCAGCTGAACATGTTCTCTCTGTTCCTCTATAGAACAGTTTAGTCCAGCTGAACATGTTCTCTCTCTGTTCCTCTATAGAACAGTTTAGTCCAGCTGAACATGTTCTCTCTCTGTTCCTCTATAGAACAGTTTAGTCCAGCTGAACATGTTCTCTCTCTGTTCCTCTATAGAACAGTTTAGTCCAGCTGAACATGTTCTCTCTCTGTTCCTCTATAGAACAGTTTAGTCCAGCTGAACATGTTCTCTCTCTGTTCCTCTATAGAACAGTATAGTCCAGCTGAACATGTTCTCTCTCTCTTCCTCTATAGAACAGTTTAGTCCAGCTGAACATTTTCTCTCTCTGTTCCTCTATAGAACAGTTTAGTCCAGCTGAACATGTTCTCTCTCTGTTCCTCTATAGAACAGTTTAGTCCAGCTGCCAGTAGAGGAACTGGACAGAATCCAGGAATACCTTCAGATCAGTGGACTAGCTCAACGGTAACAATACTCCTCTCCTCTCTTCCTCTCTCCTCCTCTCTTCCCCCTCTCCTCTCTTCCTCTCTCCTCCTCTCTTCCCCCTCTCCTCTCTTCTTCTCTCCTCCTCTCTTCCCCCTCTCCTCTCTTCTTCTCTCCTCCTCTCTTCCCCCTCTCCTCTCTTCTTCTCTCCTCCTCTCTTCCCCCTCTCCTCTCTTCTTCTCTCCTCCTCTCTTCCCCCTCTTCTCTCTTCTTCTCTCCTCCTCTCTTCCCCCTCTCCTCTCTTCTTCTCTCCTCCTCTCTTCCCCCTCTCCTCTCTTCTTCTCTCCTCCTCTCTTCCCCCTCTCCTCTCTTCTTCTCTCCTCCTCTCTTCCCCCTCTCCTCTCTTCTTCTCTCCTCCTCTCTTCCCCCTCTCCTCTCTTCTCTTCCCCCTCTCCTCTCCTCTCTTCTCTTCTCCTCCTCTCTTCTCCTTCTTCTCTCCTCCTCTCTTCCCTCTCCTCTCTTCTTCTCTCCTCCTCTCTTCCCCCTCTCCTCTCCTCCTCTCTTCCCCCTCTCCTCTCTTCTCTTCTCCTCCTCTCTTCTCCTTCTTCTCTCCTCCTCTCTTCCCCCTCTCCTCTCTTCTCCTCTCCTCCTCTCTTCCCACTCTCCTCTCTTCTCCTCTCCTCCTCTCTTCCCCCTCTCCTCTCTTCTCCTCTCCTCCTCTCTTCCCCCTCTCCTCTCTTCTTCTCTCCTCCTCTCTTCCCCCTCTCCTCTCTTCTCCTCTCCTCCTCTCTTCCCCCTCTCCTCTCTTCTCCTCTTCTCCTCTCTTCTCCTCTCCTCCTCTCATCTCCCCTCTCCTCTCATCTCCCCTCTCCTCTCTTCGCCTCTCCTCTCTTCTCCTCTCCTCCTCTCCTCCTCTCATCTCCCCTCTCCTCTCCTCTCTTCTCCTCTCCTCCTCTCCTCTCTTCTCCTCTCCTCCTCTCATCTCCCCTCTCATTCTAGTCAAATGTACATTATCTTCTTGTTTTAATGAATCACTACATGACCAAAAGTATGTGGACACCTGCTCGTCAAACATCTCATTACTAAATCATGGACATTAATATGGAGTTGGTCGACCCCTTTACTGCTATAACAGCCTCCACTCTTCTGGGAAGGCTTTCTACTAGATGTTGGATTATTACTGTGGGGACTTGCTTCCATTTAGCCACAAGAGCATTAGTGAGGTCAGGAACTGTTGTTGAGCGATTAGTCCTGGCTCGCAGTCAGTGTTCCAATTCATCCCAAAGGTGATCGATGGGGTTGAGGTCAGTGCTCTGTGCAGGCCAGTCAAGTTCTTCCACACCAATCTCAACAAACTATTTCTGTATTGACCTCGCTTTGTGCACGGAGGCATTGTCATGCTGAAACAGGAAAGGGCCTTCCCCAAACTGTTGCCATAAAGTTCGAAGCACAGAATCATCTTGAAAGTCATCGTATGCTGTATCGTTAAGATTTCCCTTCACTGGAACTAAGAGGCCCAAACCATGAAAAACAGCCCCAGACCATTATTCCTCCTCCACCAAACTTTACAGTTGGCACTATGCATTCTAGCAGGTAGCGTTCACCTGGCATCCGCCAAACCAAGATTTATCCTTTGGACTGCCAGACGATGAAGCGTGATTCATCACTCTAGAGAACGTGTTTCCACTGCTCCAGAGTCCAATGGCAGTGAGCTTTACACCACTCCAGACAACATTTAGCATTGCGCATGGTGATCTTAGGCTTGTGTGCTGCTGATCGGCCATGGAAACCCATTTCATGAAGCTCCCAACAAACAGTTATTGTGCTGAAGTTGCTTCCGGAGCCAGTTTGGAACTCGATAGTGATTGTTGCTACGCACTTCAGCAATCAGCGGTCCCGTTCTGTGAGCTTGTGTGGCCTACCACTTTGCGGCTGAGCCGTTGTTGCTCCTAGACGTTTCCACTTCACAATAACAGCACTTACAGTTGACCGGGGCAGCTCTAGCACGGCAGAAATTTGACAAACTGACTCGTTGGAAAGGTTGCATCTTATCACAGTGCCACATTGAAAGTCACTGAGCTCTTTAGTAAGGCCATTCTACTGCCAATGTTTGTCTATGGAGATTGCATGGCTGTGTGCCTTATTTTATACACCTGTCAGCAGCAGGTGTGGCTGAAATAGCCGAAGCCACTATTTTGAAGGGGTGTCCATACTGCTGTATATATAGTGTATGAAAGGGTGTCCATACTGCTGGAGATATAGTGTATGAAGGGGTGTCCATACTGCTGTATATATAGTGTATGAAGGGGTGTCCATACTGCCGTGTATATAGTGTATGAAGGGGTGTCCATACTGCTGCTGTATATATAGTGTATGAAGGGGTGTCCATACTGCTGTGTATATATAGTGTAGGAAGGGGTGTCCACATACTGCTGTATATATAGTGTATGAAGGGGTGTCCACATACTGCTGTATATATAGAGTATGAAGGGGTGTCCACACACTGCTGTATATATAGTGTATGAAGGGGTGTCCACATACTGCTGTATATATAGTGTATGAAGGGGTGTCCATACTGCTGTATATATAGTGTATGAAGGGGTGTCCACATACTGCTATATATATAGTGTATGAAGGGGTGTCCATACTGCTGTATGTATAGTGTATGAAGGGGTGTCCATACTGCTATATATATAGTGTATGAAGGGGTGTCCATACTGCTGTATTCATGGGACATTATATAATTTTCTCAAGCTACTTTCTTAAGAGATTTTCACCACAAAAAGCTGGTGATGTTGTGTGATGTCATTTCCTGCCTCTTGTTGCTAGGCACCAGAGGTTCTACTCCCTGCTGGACAGGTTCCGAGCCACCGTTGCCGAGGACACCAGCAGCCCCTCCCCTCCTGTGACATCACACCCCCTGGATGGGGAACCGCCACCAGCCCCTGAACTAGTCGAGGCTGACAAGGTGTGTGTGTGTGTGTGTGTCGGTGTGCTTTATAAAACGTCTGTTTGGGTCTGTCATATTCAACGTGTGTATGTCTTGTTCCAGGAGTGGTATGTTGCCTTGGTGATGTCCCAGTGTTGTCTCCGTGGTGACGGGTCGTTCCTGGAGACAACGGAACTCCTGACCAAACTACCTCCTGACGACCTCTCTACCATCATGACCTGCAAGGTAACACACACACACATATACACACACACACACACACTCCAAACTACCCTGTCTTATCCCTCAAAGCACACACTGACCTCTCTCTCTCTCTCTCTCCACCAGGACTTCAACCTGTCTCTCCTCTGTCCGTGTCTGAGCCTGGGGGTTCAGAGGTTAACCCGGGGTCAGGGGTCGTTGCTATTGGAGACAGCCCTGGCCGTGACACTGGATCATCTGAGCGGGGTCACACAGCTACTTCCTGTTCCACACCATTCCTTCCTGCCGCCGGCCAAACCTGACCCGGCCGAGCCCTACTGGGACAAACTGGCTATCGTCTATGGTAAGACTAACTCGGAAGGTTGTTGGTTCGAATCCTGGGCTGAAAAATGGGAGGATCTGGCAACTAAAAGCCTTTCCCCGCTGTACGTCAGATTGAGTCTTGTTCCATTATCACACTGTGATGTTACCTGGTTAAACTGTGGATATGGACCTGGCCAGATTGTACCATGTGCTTCAGGTGTGTGGTTCCATTCTGGCCATTTAGCTGGCGAGGCCACGTCAGCCATCTACCAGCACAGGCAGCGCTCGCCTCCCGAGGGAGTTGGGAAAACAACTGAAAGATATGAGTCCTAGAAATAGTTTTCACATGGTAACTTTAGATGTCCCAACTCGGAATCAAATACGATGCTCAAAAATAACATGGTCTCTGTGATAGAACGTTTCTTTTGATTACGTGATCATAAATCGTTCTTCTGACAAAGCATGTAAACGTTTTTAATCAAACTATTTATATGAATGTGACGGTTCACAATAATCATGTTATTGTGTACGTACTCCGTTCCCGGTCGTGTTCCTATTGGTCACTGTGATCTGCTCGTAACACCAGCCACACGACACCATAAAGACTCAAAATGTGTGACGCTGTCAGAACGCTGTCAGAGCCTTCGACCGTACACACTGGTATGTAATCAGCAGACCTGGACCCTGTCACACTGACTCAGCCGTGAGGGGAAAAACCCTGGCATAAGACGGCTAAAAACCATAGTCTGTGCTGCCCTTTACGGTATCCTGGTGCTCCCAGGTTCTGCTGCCGTTGTGCCCTTGAGCAAGGCACTTTATCTTGAAATTAAAAGAGCATATTTTGCAGAACCTGAAACTAGTGTGTTATATATATATATATATATATATATATATAGATAGATAGATATAGATATAGATAGATAGATAGTCTCTTTCACCTGTCAATTATTCTGTTGTTCTCTAGGTGAGGCATGGCTCTACCCTCTCTATGTAGAGCTGTCTCAGTATCTGCTGTGTGTGTATTGTAGGTGAGGCATGGCTCTACCCTCTCTATGTAGAGCTGTCTCAGTATCTGCTGTGTGTGTATTCTAGGTGAGGCTGGACTCTACCCGCGGGTGATGTCTCTGTGTAGAGCACTGTCTCAGTATCTGCTGTGTGTGGGTCAGCTTCCTTCCCCTCTACAAATCCCTGAAGACAAACAACATCTCATCGCCACCTTCATCACCATGGCGACCGAGGTAAGAAGTTTATCATCCCTGACCTCTAACACTTGACCCTATCCCTGGCCAATGAGAAAATACTTTTGGGGGGGGCGCCTATGTCCAAACACTATAACATTTTAGATATTTAAAAAAAATAATTTTAGGAAAAACATTTCAATGTATAAACCGCTAAAACCAGATATAGAGTATGTAGAAGAGATTATGGACTTTATGTATTTGGTAATATTATCATCTTTGAGAAATAAAAATCACCTAAATAAAAGTTAGACGGTCAGGAAGAATTGAAAATTCCCCCCCAAACAGTGAATTTAGCACTATGGATTTAGATGTTATGTTTGAGCTGAAGGACACAGCACCAGTCATGGCAACATGCCTATCATTCACCAAAAGTAGCTTTTAAAACAGCAACATTTTCTCTCAGCTCCATGGAGACATTTCTACAATTGCAGGAAATTTCCTTAAAACTTTGAACTTTTCACTACACCGCCAAGATAGGGGGGCCTCTCACTCACCACCTAAGCCCCTTTTTGTTCCAGAATAAACCCTGCTTCATGGTGTTGTCTCTCTCTCTCTAGTTGGTGGTCTGGCGTGTTCTCCAGGACAGTGTTCCTCTTAGTGTTGACCTGCAGGGGGCTCTGTCCTGTCTGTGTCTGGCCCTGCAACAACCCTGTGTCTGGAACACACTGTCTACAGCCCCGTACAAAACACACACCTGCTCTGTCATACACTGTCTACGACTCCTCATCACTGCAGGTTAGTGTGTGTGTGAAGGAGAGAGGGAATCAACCTGGACACAATTAGTGGATTT
>NC_138298.1:39700000-39765000 GCF_965601325.2 Salmo salar
CATGAGAAACTCCTGCTCCAGATCAACACAGAGAGAGAGATGGGAAACATGGACTACAAACTGGGACAGGTAGGATGGAGGGGAGTGAAGGAGAGAGGGGGCTAGGGAGGAAAGGGAAGACAGACAGACCAAATGGCATAGCTGTGTGTGCTTCTCTTGCAGATATTTTCAGGGTCTCTCTCTAAATCCTCTCCTTTCTCTCTCTCTCTCTCTCGCTCTAATTCCACTCCTTTGTCTCTCTCTCCATCAGGTGTCCATCCATTCTGTGTGGCTGGGGAACAACATTACCCCTCTGAGAGAGGAAGAGTGGGGTGAAGATGAGGAAGATGAGACTGATACTCCGGCCCCCGCCTCTCTTCCTACCTCTCCTATCAATTCCAGGTAAAACACACACACACACACACACACATCTCTCAAAGCAGGATACAGGTGTAGACATCCACTCCTGTTCTCTCTCTCTCTCTCTAACCTCCTCTCTTCTCCCTCTACAGGAAGCATCGTGCAGGTGTAGACATCCACTCCTGTTCTCAGTTCCTATTGGAGCTTTACAGCCAGTGGCTCCTCCCCGGTTCCCCTAGCAACAGACGCACCCCTGTTGTGCTCATCAGCGAGGTTGTCCGATCGGTAAGAACTCAGACTTGTTAGTTTGTTCATTCATTCACACAATGGTTACATTGGATTGAGGACTAAGGTGGAAACTCCCTCCAGCCATACTTGCACTGATGCATGATGGGATGGGGAGAGAATCACTCTCGTATTTCTTTGTTGATCATTTCCTTGGTTGTTAAGAGGTTCCTCCCTCCCGTCTCTCTAGTTGTTGGCGGTCTCTGACCTGTTCACGGAGCGTAACCAGTTTGACATGATGTTCACCACTCTGATGGAGCTGCAGAAGAGTCATCCTGCTGAAGATGAGATAGTGAACCAGTACCTGGTGCCTGCTCTCTGCAAGGCTGCAGCTGTACTGGGCATGGTGAGACACACCACTGTTTCCCCC
Organism: Salmo salar; assembly: GCF_965601325.2. Taxonomy (NCBI): domain Eukaryota; kingdom Metazoa; phylum Chordata; class Actinopteri; order Salmoniformes; family Salmonidae; genus Salmo; species Salmo salar. The sequence goes on from NC_138298.1 coordinate 39,700,995, forward strand.
TACACTCATTTTACATACAAATCTTCTACCGTCCTGTGGCCAAATAAGCTTTCAAACGGTTACATTTGGTTGGTCGCTGCGGCCAAGTGGAGGGCCTATAAAATGTTTGCTTGGAGACCACGCCTTTGGCCACGCCCACAAATGTTTTTTTTTTTTTAATATGTGTGCTTACAAACCTGTGTGTGTGTGTGTTCAGGACAAGGCTACGTCTGAACCTGTGTGTCGGGTGTTGGAGCTGACCCTGCGCAGCACCCACCTCCCCAGCCGTATGGGAGCGCTGCACGGCCTTCTGTATGTACTGGAGTGTGACCTGCTGGACGACACGGTGAAACAACTGATACCTGCTGTCTCTGAGTACATACTGAGTAACCTACGGGCCATAGCACAGTGAGTAACACACACACACACACACACACACACACACACACACACACACACACACAGCCCACTTAAAATGGTTTGGGATGAGTTGGACCTCAGTGAAGGAAAAGCAGCCAACAAGTGCATATGTGGGAACTCCTTCAAGACGGTTGGAAAATAATTCCAGGTGAAGCTGGTTGAGAGAATGCCAAGCTGTCGTCATGGCAAAGGGTGGCTACTTGATCAGAGCCTTGTCCTAAGGTTCAACCGTCCCCTGATGTTAATACCAGACTAAACCATGCTGGGTTGAAGACCTACGTCTCTGTGTGTCCCTGCTGTTGATGTTGAAAGAGAACCAGGCCCTTAATTTGACCCCTCTGATGGTCTACATCATTAAATTACAGTCAATCAGCCATTCAAGGTCAGCCTCATTTGTGAGGGTAATGATTCTGTGTGTGGTATTAACTCTGAGATGTCATTTTCTATTGTCAGGGATAAATGTAATGAGGATGGATGTCATTCCTTCTGTGTGCTCTAGTCACGGACGAGGCTAGGATGAAATGCACGGTCATGACTAGTTCTGCAAAGCTACCAGTAATTTACTAAAGTTACTGGAATCTTCAGTCATAATGGTAATTAACACAATATCTATGGCAATCTATGGTAATTTTGGTCATTTATACTTGGATAACTTTTAAAAAAATGTATTCAAACATACAGTTGAGTTTACATACACTCAGGTTGGAGTCATTAAAACTCGTTTTTACAACCACTCCACAAATTTCTTGTTAACAAACTATATTTAGTTTTAACAAGTTGGTTAGGACATCTACTTTGTGCATCGCACAAGTCATTTTTCCAACAGTTGTTTACAGACAGATTAATTCACTTATAATACACTGTATCATAATTCCAGTGGGTCAGAAGTTTACATACACTAAGTTGACTGTGCCCAAGACCTCAGAAAAAAAATTGTAGACCTCCACAAGTCTGGTTCCTTGGGAGCAATTTCCAAATGCCTGAAGGTACCACGTTCATCTGTACAAACAATAGTACACAAGTATAAGCACCATGGGACCACGCAGCCGTCATACCGCTCAGGAAGGAGACACGTTCTGTCTCCTAGAGATGAACGGACTTTGGTGCGAAAAGTGCAAATCAATCCCAGAACAACAGCAAAGGACCTTGTGAAGATGCTGGAGGAAACGGGTACAAAAGTATCTATATCCACAGAAAAACGAGTCCTATATCGACACAACCTGAAAGGTCGCTCAGCAAGGAAGAAGCCACTGCTCCAAAACTGCCATAAAAAAGCCAGATGACAGTTTGCACCTGCACATGGGGACAAAGATTGTACTTTTTGGAGAAATATCCTCTGGTCTGATGAAACAAATATAGAACTGTTTGGCCATAATGACCATCGTTATGTTTGGAGGAAAAAGGGGGAGGCTTGCAAGCTGAAGAACACCATCCCAACCGTGAAGCACGGGGGTTGCAGCATCATGTTGTAGGGGTGCTTTGCTGCAGGAGGGACTGGTGCACTTCACAAAATAGATGGCATCATGTGGAGGGAAAATGATGTGGATATATTGAAGCAACAACTCAAGACATCAGTCAGGAAGTTAAAGCTTGGTCGCAAATGGGTCTTCCAAATGGACAACGACCCCAAGCATACTTCCAAAGTTGTGGCAAAATGACTTAAGGACAACAAAGTCAAGGTATTAGAGTGGCCATCACAAAGCCCTGACCTCAATCCTATAGAACATTTGTGGGCAGAACTGAAAAAGCGTTTGCGAGCAAGGAGGCCTACAAACCTGACTCAGTTACACCAACTCTGTCAGGAGGAATGGGCTAAAATTCACCCAACTTATTGTGGGAAGCTTGTGGAAGGCTACCCAAAACGTTTGACCCAAGTTAAACAATTTAAAGGCAATGCTACCAAATACTAATTGAGTGTATGTAAACTTCTAACCCACTGGGAATGTGATGAAAGAAATAAAAGCTGAAATAAATCATTCTCTCTACTATTATTCTGACTTTTCACATTCTTAAAATAAAGTTGTGATCCTAACTGACCTAAGACAATTTTTCCTAGGATTAAATGTCAGGAATTGTGAAAAACTGAGTTTAAACGTATTTGGCTAAGGTGTATGTAAACTTCCGATTTCAACTGTAGTATAAATGTTTTGTGACCATGCGTTTCTAGTGGATAGACTGTATGGTTCAAAAGAAAATAGACTAAAATAGACAAAAAATAGAATAATTAATGAAAAGGCATCTAATCAACAATGGCATTATATTCCTAACATATTGACATAGTCCAATGAAGTGTAATATATTGTAAAGGATGTGTCATGCTGAAAGCTAAGCTGATGGTTTATATTATAATACCCCCAATGGTATTCACTAAGCTGATGGTTTATATTATAATAACCCAATGGTATTCACTAAGCTGATGGTTTATATTATAATAACCCCAATGGTATTCACTAAGCTGATGGTTTATATTATAATAACCCAATGGTATTCACTAAGCTGATGGTTTATATTATAATAACCCCAATGGTATTCACTAAGCTGATGGTTTATATTATAATAACCCCAATGGTATTCACTAAGCTGATGGTTTATATTATAATAACCCAATGGTATTCACTAAGCTGATGGTTTATATTATAATAACCCCAATGGTATTCACTAAGCTGATGGTTTATATTATAATAACCCAATGGTATTCACTAAGCTGATGGTTTATATTATAATAACCCCAATGGTATTCACTAAGCTGATGGTTTATATTATAATAACCCAATGGTATTCACTAAGCTGATGGTTTATATTATAATAACCCCAATGGTATTCACTAAGCTGATGGTTTATATTATAATACCCCAATGGTATTCACTAAGCTGATGGTTTATATTATAATAACCCCAATGGTATTCACTAAGCTGATGGTTTATATTATAATAACCCCAATGGTATTCACTAAGCTGATGGTTTATATTATAATAACCCCAATGGTATTCACTAAGCTGATGGTTTATATTATAATAACCCCAATGGTATTCACTAAGCTGATGGTTTATATTATAATAACCCCAATGGTATTCACTAAGCTAATGGTTTATATTATAATACCCCCAATGGTATTCACTAAGCTAATGGTTTATATTATAATACCTCCAATGGTATTCACTAAGCTGATAGTTTATATTTAGGCTAATTTTGGTCATTTAGCCAAAGCTCTTTTCCAGAGTGGCTTCCAGTTTGTGCGTTGATTTTAAGGTAGCTAGGTAAGACAACCACATATCAGTTATATTAAGTACAACTTTCCCTCAGTCATTGCTAGTAATGCCTCTCTCTGTCTCTCTCTCTCTCTGTCTCTCAGCTGTGTGAACCTGCACAACCAGCAGCATGTCTTGGTGATGTGTGCTGTGGCCTTTTACATGATGGAGAACTACCCTCTGGATGTAGGAGCTGAGTTTACAGCTGGAGTTATACAGGTTAGTACTGTAGTACTACTGGGGTTATACAGGTTAGTACTGTAGTACTGCTGGGGTTATACAGGTTAGTACTGTAGTACTACTGGGGTTATACAGGTTAGTACTGTAGTACTACTGGGGTTATACAGGTTAGTACTGTAGTACTGCTGGGGTTGTACAGGTTAGTATTGTAGTACTGCTGGGGTTGTACAGGTTAGTACTGTAGTACTGCTGGGGTTATACAGGTTAGTACTGTAGTACTGCTGGGGTTATAGTACTAATCCACCTCTCTCTCCCTCTGTCCCCCCTCCACCTCTCTCTCCCTCCGTCCCCCCTCCACCTCTCTCTCCCTCCGTCCCCCCTCCACCTCTTTCTTCCTCCGTCCCTCCTCCGTCCTCTCTCCCTCCGTCCCCCCTCCACCTCTCTCTCCCTCCGTCCTCTCCCTCCACCTCTCTCTCCCTCCGTCCTCTCCCTCCACCCGTCCTCTCCCTCCACCTCTCTCTCCCTCCGTCCTCTCCCTCCACTTCTCTCTCCCTCCGTCCCCCCTCCACCTCTCTCTCCCTCCGTCCCCCCTCCACCTCTCTCCCCCTCCGTCCCCCCTTCCACCTCTCTCTCCCTCCGTCCCCCCTCCACCTCTCTAGATGTGTGGTGTGATGGTATCAGCCAGTGAAGACTCTACCCCCTCAGTGATCTACCACTGTGTGTTGCGTGGGTTGGAGCGCCTCCTGCTGTCGGAGCAGCTGTCTCGTATGGACGGAGAGGCACTGGTTAAACTGAGTGTCGACAGGGTTAACATGCCCAGCCCTCACAGAGCCATGTCTGCACTGGGACTCATGCTCACCTGCATGTACACAGGTAACATCAACATATACCAAGTATCATCTAACGCTAGCTAGCTTAGCCCTGCATGTACACAGGTAACATCTACCTATACCTAGTATCATCTAACTAACGCTAGCTAGCTTAGCCCTGCATGTACACAGGTAACATCTACCTATACCTAGTATCATCTAGCTAACGGTAGCTAGCTTAGCCCTGCATGTACACAGGTAACATCTACCTATACCTAGTATCATCTAGCCAACGGTAGCTAGCTTAGCCCTGCATGTACACAGGTAACATCTACCTATACCTAGTATCATCTAGCTAACGCTAGCTAGCTTAGCCCTGCATGTACACAGGTAACATCTACCTATACCTAGTATCATCTAGCTAACGCTAGCTAGCTTAGCCCTGCATGTACACAGGTAACATCTACCTATACCTAGTATCATCTAGCTAATGCTAGCTAGCTTAGCCCTGCATGTACACAGGGAAGACAATATAGCTGCTACTATTACTATAATAACTTTACTAACACTAGCTAGCTTAGCCCTGCATGTACACAGGGAAGACTAATAGATACTAGCTACTATCACCTGACAAACGTTAGCTACCTTGTATCATCTTACTAAGACATCTAGACATACCTATACCTGGCTAACTAACTCTAGCTAGCTGATTCCTGCTATCTGCATGTACACAGCTATGATTTTACAACAACGATACCATCCTACTCATATTACACAAGTAGGGTAACTAGATACTAGTTAATATAACCTAACTAATGCTAACTTGCCTAGCCCTGCATGTATGTAGTTCCAAGACAACTAACTATTAGCCATTAACACTAAACTAATTCTAGGTAGCTTACGCTTGCATGTACGCATGAGAATAATGCATTACACTGTAGGTGTATAACAAGTGTCCTGCCATGCTAGAGCTGGAATAAAGCTAACGTAACAATGTAGAGGCTATAGCTATCGCTAACATATCAATGTAGAGGCTATCGCTAACATAACAATGTAGAGGCTATAGCTATCGTTAATATAACAGTGTAGACGCTATAGCAATTGCAAACATAACAATGTAGAGACTATAGCTATCGCTAACATAACAATGTAGAGGCTATAGCTATTGCTAACATAACAATGTAGAGGCTATAGCTCACACTAACATAACAATGTAGGGGCTATAGCTATCGCTAACATAATGTAAGGGCTATAGCTATCGCTAACATAACAATGTAGGGGCTATAGCTATCGCTAACATAACAATGTAGGGGCTATAGCTATCGCTAACATAACAATGTAGAGGCTATAGCTATCGCTAACATAACAATGTAGAGGTTATAGCTATCGCTAACATAACAATGTAGAGGCTATAGCTATTGCTAACATAACAATGTAGAGGCTATAGCTCACACTAACATAACAATGTAGGGGCTATAGCTATCGCTAACATAACAATGTAGAGGCTATAGCTATCGCTAACATAACAATGTAGAGGCTATAGCTATTGCTAACATAACAATGTAGAGGCTATAGCTCACACTAACATAACAATGTAGGGGCTATAGCTATCGCTAACATAATGTAAGGGCTATAGCTATCGCTAACATAACAATGTAGGGGCTATAGCTATCGCTAACATAACAATGTAGGAGCTATAGCTATCGCTAACATAACAATGTAGAGGCTATAGCTATCGCTAACATAACAATGTAGAGGCTATAGCTATCGCTAACATAACAATGTAGAGGCTATAGCTATTGCTAACATAACAATGTAGAGGCTATAGCTCACACTAACATAACAATGTAGGGGCTATAGCTATCGCTAACATAACAATGTAGAGGCTATAGCTATCGCTAACATAACAATGTAGAGGCTATCGCTCACACTAACATAACAATGTAGGGGCTATAGCTCACGCTAACATAACAATGTAGGGGCTATAGCTATCGCTAACATAACAATGTAGGGGCTATAGCTATCGCTAATATAGCTAACACTAACATAATAAATTATATAGCTAATGCTAACAATTCTAAGAATCCCCTTTCTTCCCAGGACAGGAAAACAAGATTCCCTCCTACGACCAATTAACTAACCCCAATCCTACAAACTCCTCCCTCACAAACTAGCCTGGGTACCAGTCTGTTTAGCTAACATTCCACAAGGTGTGGAATGTTAGCCACACAGACTGATACCCAGGCTACCACCAAACCAGCTTTGTCTATGAATAAAAAATAACCAAATTTTTCCATCAAACAATCGTTTAGTAATTTAATAATCACGACGAATCACCCTCTCATCCTCCCAGCGGTGCGTACCTCAGCGTCGACAGCAGAGTCAGCGTTGGGGTCAGAGGTGATGGGGTCAGAGGTTAGAGGTCAGGGGTCAGAGGTTACCTCGGGTCCTGTTGCTTTCTCCTCAGGCAAGGAGAAGGCCAGCCCTGGTCGCCCGGCCGGCGCTGTCGACCCTCAGGCCCCCGACAGCGAGTCTGTCATCGTTGCCATGGAGAGGGTCTCTGTGCTCTTCGACAGGTAGGGTGGTGACGACAACAACACGTTTGGACAATAAACACGTCTACATACAACTCTATCAGACACACAACACTCTGTCATATTTCATCCAGTGGGGCTTCAGAACATTAGTTAGCCCATCTGCTAAATGAATGTAATGGGAACAGTTTTCTCATATCCATCATAGTAATAGACTGTTATATATCTGGTTTGATGTTTTCTCATATCAACCATAGACATAGACTGATATCTGGGTTTCCATGTCCGTTATTCCTGGTCTTCCGGGATCCTTTATTTTTGGGTCTATTTTATAACGTCTCATGTACCCAGTCTTTTTGGGGGGGTTGTCTATTTTATAACAATGTACCCAGTCTTACAGTTGTTTTCTGATGTCTGCTTTTCCATGTCCGTTATCCCTGATATTTCCTACATTGCTGTCCCAGGATCCGTAAGGGTTTCCCCAGCGAGGCACGGGTGGTGGCCAGGATTCTTCCTCAGTTCCTGGACGACTTCTTCCCTCCGCAGGACGTCATGAACAAGGTCATCGGAGAGTTCCTGTCCAATCAGCAGCCTTACCCACAGTTCATGGCTACTGTCGTCTACAAGGTCAGTGTGAGAATGGTGGACAGTAAAGGTGGGTACAACTCCATGTGACAGACAACTCACTCTCTTTCCAATCCCCCCATCTCTCCTCCCTCTCTCCTCCCTCCCTCTCTTCCTCCTCCCTCTCCGGTGTTCCAGACCCTCCATGTTACAGGCCAGTCCAGTATGGTGACAGACTGGGTGTTACTGTCTCTATCTAACTCTCCCTCTCTCTCTAACCCTGTGTCTCTCAGGTGTTCCAGACCCTCCATGCTACAGGCCAGTCCAGTATGGTGACAGACTGGGTGTTACTGTCTCTATCTAACTTCACCCAGAGAACCCCAGTCGCCATGGCCATGTGGAGTCTGTCTTGCTTCTTTATCTCTGCCTCCACCTCCCAGTGGGTCTCTGCTCTGTATCCTTACTAGAGAGGGGGACGGGTGGGGGTGTTGTCTGTCTGTCTGTCTGTCTGTCTGTCTGTCTGTCTGTCTGTCTGTCTGTCTGTCTGTCTGTCTGTGTGGTAGAGAAGTAGAAGTCATATTGTCCTCCATCTCTCCTTAACTCCTCTCCCCCCCAGCCTGCCCCATGTCATCAGCCGTATGGGTAAGAGTGACGTGGTGGACATCAGCCTGTTCTGTCTGGTAGCCCTGGACTTCTACAGACACCAGTTAGATGAAGAGTTGGACCGCAGAGCCTTCCAGTCGGTCTTCCAGACCGTAGCCTCACCTGGCAACACCTATCAGCAACTACTGGACTGTCTGCAGAGTATCCACCAAGACACATCACTCTGAGAAGGAGAGAGAGATGTAGCCCCTATCACCACACATCACAGAGAGGGAGAGAAAGAGAGAGAAAGAGAGGGGGAGAGAGAGACAGAGAGGGGGAGAGAGACAGAGAGGGGGAGAGAGACAGAGAGAGAGACAGAGAGGGGGAGAGAGAGACAGAGAGGGGGAGAGAGAGACAGAGAGGGGGAGAGAGAGACAGAGAGGGGGAGAGAGAGACAGAGAGGGGGAGAGAGAGACAGAGAGGGGGAGAGAGAGACAGAGAGGGGGAGAGAGACAGAGAGGGGGAGGGAGAGACAGAAAGGGAGGGAGGGAGGGAGGGAGACGGAGAGGGAGAGAGAGACGGAGGGAGACGGAGGGAGAGACGGAGAGAGAGACGGAGAGAGAGACGGAGGGAGACGGAGAGAGAGACGGAGAGAGAGACGGAGGGAGACGGAGAGAGAGACGGAGAGAGAGACGGAGGGAGACGGAGAGAGAGACGGAGGGAGGGAGACGGAGAGAGAGACGGAGGGAGGGAGGGAGGGGGAGAGAGAGACGGAGGGAGGGAGGGAGAGAAAGAGAGAGACGGAGGGAGGGAGGGAGAGAAAGAGAGAGACGGAGGGAGGGAGGGAGAGAAAGAGAGACGGAGGGAGAGAAAGAGAGAGACGGAGGGAGGGAGGGAGGGAGAGAAAGAGAGAGACGGAGGGAGGGAGGGAGAGAAAGAGAGAGACAGAGAGGGAGGGAGAGAAAGAGAGAGACAGAGAGGGAGGGAGAGAGAGAGAGAGAGACAGAGAGGGAGGGAGAGATAGAGAGGGAGGGAGAGATAGAGAGGGAGGGAGAGATAGAGAGGGGGGAGACAGTGACAGAAGGAGAGGGCGAGAGACCAAACAATTAAACGGACAGACACACAACTAGTCTTTCTTTGTCCAAATCAGACGGCCTTCTTTCCCTCTCAGCTGCTGATCTGACATAGTTGAAGAGCCAAAAGGAAAGCGACATGACAGATGATGTAGTGTCTTACTGTACTAGACATACAGGAAAGCAGAGAGCTGACAGAGGAAGGAAGCCATTTTACAGTGTTAGGACACTGCTAGCTAGCTACAGGCTCGTACTTGACTCCCTCCCTTCTAGAGAAATAATTGAAAGAAAGAAGAATTGTCTCATTAAGATTATTTTGGTTCCGCCTGCACCCTCGTTTCCCCCCGGACCATTAATTAAGAAGGACAACAACACACCCACTCGTACATGACATGAGGGACTTCTAGCACCTTGATGACGAACTAAGAAAAATAATATTCAATCCTCCCCCCCAAAAAAGAGGAAAAAACCTGGAATTGTATATTTTCCTGTGAGGACTTGTACTTCATTGGTTGTGGTGTGAAATCAAGATACGATAAAAAAAAAAAAATCTAAAGTATTTCCTAATATTTAAAAGTTCCATACTTCTATTTTTCAGTGTGTTGTTTTGTTACAAACGGCAAAGTAATGATTTAAACTGACTGACTACAGGTGTTGCTTTGATAGATAGGTCGACTGCATCCCAAATTATACTCTATTCCCTACTTTGGTAAAGTAGTGCACTATATAGGGAATATGGTGCCATTTGAGAAACAACCAGGGTGATGTGCCTGCTCGATGTTGTTAATAATTATCAATCTATCTTTGTATTGTTTATTTTTTTAATTAATTCTCTCTCTCTCTCTCTCTCTCTCTCTCCTCACACCAATATGACAAAGAGGAGAGAGCGAGAGAGAAAGTTATTTTACGTATCTTTCAGAGTTAAAGTGATCTCTTAATAGCCATAGTAATCTACTTCTTAAAAAGCTGAGATTGTATCGTTGTCACTGCGGACGGACGGACAGACACAGAAAGACAAGCGAGGTGTTCACTGTTAGCATGTTGCGGTGAACTATCTAGCCTAGGTAGAGTCCTAAATGGTACCCTGTTCTCTATGTGGTAGACTACGTTTGACCAGGGCTATGGTCAAAAGTAGTGCACTTTGTAGGGAATAGGGCTTGAGGAGCAGACACCTATAACCCAACCTGTCCCATTTCTTTCACTGTCCCTATATCAAAAGTAGGGTACCATTTAGGATTCGGCCTCTGAATCCCTTTGTGTTGTTTTTAAGATGTAAGCGATGATTATTATGATGACAGGACTGGAAGGACTTTCACAGTCCTCTTTTAAAGGAGAAGAATCTTCATAGATAATGAATGAATTTATCTTCAACTTAAAGCCATGATGGTGAATGAATGAGATAACAACTACTGTAAAGAGACACGAGGATGATGAGAGATGAAGAAACTGTAATGGACATTGAGATGACTGACGGGTGGTTGTTTTTTTACTGTCTCAGTGTCTTGCGCGCACACACACACACACACACACACACACACACACACACACACACACACATTATGGCATGTCCTATGATTCCCCTTGTCATTTCAAATGGACACACATTGCACTGCATGCTTTGCTGTTGAACTGAACGTCCGCTGGCCAGAAGCATAAGGTGGCCATTTTATTGACCTTTAAGATGCCCGACAGGTTGGTCGACTGATCTCACAATGTTTCTGATGCACTGGCCTTGACAGACTCAATAATGTCCTGTTGTCCTCCTGTGTGTTTAAACAGATGCATGGCCTCTTCTTTCCTAGCTGTTAGATTGATCTAACTATCATTGATTTGATCGATTGGTTGATTCGTTTCGATGTATTTCTATGGTAACTGTCGCCGGGCCGACGATAGAGGATGGATTTCTATGGTAACCGTCGCCGGGCCGACGATAGAGGATGTATTTCTATGGTAACTGTCGCCGGGCCGACGATAGAGGATGAGGAGCAACACAAACCATCCAAAGGGGAACCTTGTAACCATAGCGACCAACAGCAAGCTTTGACACATCAACAGGTTGGGGACGGGAATTAGTCCTTCAGTTGTGGCTGTTTTTTTTGTCAGAGCTTTAAAATGGCACCCCATTCCCTATGCAGTGCACTTCTTTTGACCAGGGTCCATAGGGTCGTAGTGCACTGCATAAGGATTAGGGTGCTATTTCAGGATACACTCAGAAAGACTGGGCCCTTGGTCATAAGTAGAGTAAGTCATCCTATTCCGAGCCAGAACGTCCCGTAGTCCAAAGTAGTGCACTATAAAGGGAACAGGGAGCCATTTTGGGACGGCTATGTTGTGATGTATCAGATTTGACTGTAGTACAGTCAGTTCAATCAATACCGTGTAGAATTCACCTAATAAATCGGGATTATGCCCCTTGTTGCTTGCTGTTTTTAAGGCTATGGGGACGTCCCAAATGGCATGCTATTCCCTACATAGGGTCCCGCACACTATCAAATACTTGTGATGGAAATTCCACCGGGAGGTCAATCCATCCCACCAGACACCATGGTTTTGGATCAGGGTCAGTACAGATTAGGATTTAAATGTGTCCATAGTCAGCTAGTTAGTCCCATTCTCTCTATATAAACCCCCCAGTCATGTATTGAGTAAAACACCAAGGTTTCGGCATCACTGTTCCTTCAGACCCTGAATGACTGGGGGGTTTATATATATACAGAGAGAGTTTGACTTATGTATTTTTATAGCTTCCTGTTTATTCTCTGTTAGTCAGCACCTCTACATTAAGTAATGTTCTCTGGGTATGCACCAGATCTTTTTAATAGTCAGCAAGTTAACACTAAATCAGAAACATATTTTTAAAGTCTGAAATCCCTAAGTGACTTGGTTTATTGATTGTTCTCCAGTAACTGTGACATCAGATAAAACTCATTCAGTCAGTCTCTAGTTAAGATATGGACCCAGATAAAACTCATTCAGTCTGTCTCTAGTTGTTAAGATATGGACCCAGATAAAACTCATTCAGTCTGTCTCTAGTTAAGATATGGACCCAGATAAAACTAATTCAGTCTCTCTCTAGTTAAGATATGGACCCAGATAAAACTCATTCAGTCTGTCTCTAGTTGTTAAGATATGGACCCAGATAAAACTCATTCAGTCTCTCTCTAGTTAAGATATGGACCCAGATAAAACTCATTCAGTCAGTCTCTAGTTGTTAAGATATGGACCCAGATAAAACTCATTCAGTCTGTCTCTAGTTGTTAAGATATGGACCCAGATAAAACTCATTCAGTCTGTCTCTAGTTAAGATATGGACCCAGATAAAACTCATTCAGTCTCTCTCTAGTTAAGATATGGACCCAGATAAAACTCATTCAGTCTGTCTCTAGTTGTTAAGATATGGACCCAGATAAAACTCATTCAGTCTGTCTCTAGTTAAGATATGGACCCAGATAAAACTCATTCAGTCAGTCTCTAGTTAAGATATGGACCCAGATAAAACTCATTCAGTCTGTCTCTAGTTAAGATATGGACCCAGATAAAACTCATTCAGTCAGTCTCTAGTTAAGATATGGACCCAGATAAAACTCATTCAGTCTGTCTCTAGTTAAGATATGGACCCAGATAAAACTCATTCAGTCTGTCTCTAGTTAAGATATGGACCCAGATAAAACTCATTCAGTCTGTCTCTAGTTGTTAAGATATGGACCCAGATAAAACTCATTCAGTCTGTCTCTAGTTAAGATATGGACCCAGATAAAACTCATTCAGTCTGTCTCTAGTTGTTAAGATATGGACCCAGATAAAACTCATTCAGTCTGTCTCTAGTTAAGATATGGACCCAGATAAAACTCATTCAGACAGTCTCTAGTTAAGATATGGGCCCAGAGGTCAACTGATATGTTTAGCACTTTTAAAATAAATGTTTAGGTTAAAAGCTAAACTGACCTAAGTTCAGTGTCTTGGGGTGTCTTCAGTGGTCGCTAACCCTGGTCTAGAAGGGCTGCAGTGTGTGTGTGTGTGTGTAGGTTTTTATTCCTGCCCGGCACTAACACACATCATTCAGCTAACCAAGGTTTTGATGATTCTGATAAACATAAAAGCAGGTGTGTTAGTGCTGGGCTGGACCAAAAGCCTGCACCCTGTACCTCTCCGTGACCAGGGTTGGCCAGCCTTGTCCTACATGGTCTGAACAGAAGCACATGTGATGTGAGATTCTTCCCAGGAGGTTTTCATTGATCATCAGGAGGCTATGATAGAATCAGAACTCTCTCATTCTATGGAGAGAATTAGAATTCTGTTCACTCCATTCTGGAGCCTCTACTGCTACACAACCGGTTGTATTCTGTTCTGTCACACTTCTCTTTCTCTGTTGTCTGCAAGGAGATATACTGTTCATTCAAATATTCTCTATTGAATTTAAAGGCAATATTTTAACTTGGATCAATTACTGGAGATGATATGATGTAGAAATGAATAAAGTATTTAAAAATGTAAAAGAAAATTGCATGTCTGTTGTGTGTGTATGTTTTCTTTGTAAATGAATGTCTTATCTTTTAAAATATATTAATTCCACTACTGTTTAGATAATACATTAGCTTCCATGCCATGCTGTGAACATCAAGCAAAGATATCAGGCAGGATAAGGTGGTTGAGGAGGTGTTTAGTCCAATGTTTGGGGGGGTGTTTAAGCCTCTCTCACTGTGTTGGGCGGGAAGAGAACAACAGGTGAACAGAGATTTTAAGGATTTGCCAACCTGCAATATTTGATCATGTACAGTAGTCTACTGTTGTGAAATGTGTATATCTGTTCCTCTGATTAAGGCGGCATCCTAAATTGCACCCTATTCCCTATGTATCGCAGCCCTATGGATCCTGGTCAAAAGCAGTGCATTAGCGTGCTGTTTGGGGAAACGGAATGAAGACACCAATTTAGACCTGCCCAGACATGGCTGCAGTCACAGACTGTCAACCAAGGTGGCTATGATGTCATCTCAGTCCTGTGTAGTCTACACACCAGGGGCGTTTTAATAGTTGTTAAGAGTATTAATCCCAGATTAACCACTAGCCTGTGGCTCACATAGGGAATAGGGGGCCATTTAGGGATGCACACTATGTAGTGCACTGGACCCTGGTCAAAAGCAGGGCACTACACAGGGAATAGGGGGCCATATGGCTCTCGTACAGTAGGCTACTGAACAACTGGACATTTGTAGGATTATCTCTGTGTTCAAGGTTTGACTAAGTAGTCCAACAATATTTATCTACACTGAACAAAAATATAAATGCAACATGTAAAGTGTTGGTCACATGTTTCATGAGCTGAAATTTTAAAAAATCCCAGATATTTTCCATATGTGCAAAAAGCTTATTTCTCACCAATTTTGTGCACAAATGTGTTTTTATATCTCTGTTGGGGAGCATTTATCCTTTGCCAAGATAATCCAGCCACCTGACAGGTGTGGCATATCAAGAAGCTGATTAAACAGCATGATCATTACACAGGTGCACCTTGTGCTGGGGACAATAAAAGGCCACTTTAAAATGTGCAGTTTTGTCACACAACACCACAGCTGTCTCAAGTTTTGAGGGAGTATGCAATTGGCATGCTGACTGCAGGAATGTCCATCAGACCTATTGCCAGGGAATTGAATGTTAATTTCTCTACCGTAAACTGCCTCCAACGTGGTGGTGGTGTGCTGAGAAGTATTTCTGTCTATAATAAAGCCATTTTCTGGGGAAAAACTAATTCTGATTGGCTGGGCCTGGCTCCCCAGTGGCAGTGATGCAAACTGGTGAGTCCCAAAAAGGTGACACTTTTTTGTGTTACACTGAAACAAATAAATCCCTGCTAGGTGGAAATGCAGGTTTTAACTAATTAAACAACAAAGAATATGATCTACATGATCACTCTCTGTGTATAAAATAAAAAGTGGTTCATGTGAACCTATCTCACAGCTAAAAAATGTAAAGAAAGTGTTGGCTCTGTTTTTTACTTAACAAATAAGGAACACTCAATGTGCACTTATAAATCATAACAATTTAAATCAAAATACAGCTGTAGACAGAAGTCAAACATCACACATACAACTGATGTCTCTCCTGAGTTCTGCCCCATAGGAAAAGTCCCAAGTTATTTTATTAAGCCCGAAGTCCAGCCCAAGTGATGTCACTGCATACGTTATTACTTTCTACTCATCAGACCAAGCCCTTGCATACACAGCTATACACACTTGCAAGGGAGATACAACAGTTCCAGTGTTGTCTAAGGGCTCAGCAGTAAATGTCCACTCCCCAAGTTGATTTATAGTGGAATGTCTGACGAGTCTCTTATCTCTTCTACTCGCCTGCAGGGTTCTGTTTTTATCTTTGAAGTGCTTTCTCCCAGACCCCATGCAATAACTCACACATCTCTCAGACCGTGTCTTTATAAGAGGCAGAGACTTCGAAAAGACTGGAACAATTCTAAAACCTTATAATGAATATATTTATATATTGTTAATCTGTAGTCCAGGACCCTATAAATGTGGAGGGGGAGGGGTCCCATAACCCTTCCCCTTCTATTAATACAATATATTACAATCAATTATTATAATACATCAACCATTTGGTACAGCCCTTATCATGACCCCAATTTGACTCCATCAAAAGCAATCCAATGTTATTTGTTGCCTAGACTTTATTGCAAATGACACTCAAGTCTTAAGAAAAAACAATACACTAATATTGCAGTTAGCCATGACAGCCTTTACAATAGAACGCTTGTGACCACACACATCTAAATATTGCACTTGGGTGGAAAAAACCCCATCTTAAAGTAGAAATAGAATGAAACAAACGATCAAGTGCACAAGGCTACATGTGTGCAAAAATAACTTTCACTGAGTAAAAAACTAAATAATCCCCCCTCACTCACACAAAAGTGTTACTGTCAAATTCAACACAACAAAAGCAATATATTTGGGCTACACTGCAGGTTATTACATCGCAAACTTTCTGCCTGTGGACATCTGTTCTACAATGTGCCAGCAGAGCATGATACCCTTTGTTGGCATAATTGATCTCTTTCAGGCAGAGAACACACCTGGTATACCTCTTTTTATCCACTGTATTGAAGAAGTGAGAATGAGGGAAAGTGTGTGTTGTTCCTTTCACCTCTATACTGGCATCCAGTTTAAGCCAGGACCAGCTCCAGCTACACTTGATCCCTGAATCCCCTTGTTTAACAAGAAACGCCTCATTTTCACCTAATTATCTTATTCTGAAAATTAACCACATACTGTAGAGGGAAAACACGAGTTCACAGATAGTAGTTCGTTTGTTAACGAGTTAACATTTCACACAGATTGCCAGGGTCCAGTAAGCAACTAAGCGTTATAACTTGAGGAACTGGAAGGAGTTGTACCAGTACTATTGGTTAGGTTACTAACGTTAGCTCATCTGATGTTGTAACGTTAGCTAGCTAGTTATCTGACTTTGTTAGCCAGCTAATTTTCAAACAATAAACTCAATTATTTGATCAGTTAAGTTGGCTAATGTTGCTCAACATTTCTCCGGCTAGTTAACAGAGAAATTCGATCCAGCTACTATAGCAATATACTTTAACAACGCTAACAATACTTGTTCCATCACACTTTCTACCTCACCTCAAACTTTCCAAATGCCAGTTGTTTTTCGGTTACAGGTACTCTCCTCACCCCGGTCTCCGTGGTAAATGCCAGTTGTTTTTCGGTTACAGGTACTCTCCTCATCCCGGTGTCCTGTGGCAAATGCCAGTTGTTTTTCGGTTACAGGTACTCTCCTCACCCCGGTCTCCGTGGTAAATGGCAGTTATTTTTCGGTTACAGCATACTCTCCTCACCCCGCTCTCCGTGGCAAATGCCAGTTGTTTTTCGGTTACAGGTACTCTCCTCATCCCGGTGTCCTGTGGCAAATGCCAGTTGTTTTTCGGTTACAGGTACTCTCCTCACCCCGGTCTCCGTGGTAAATGGCAGTTATTTTTCGGTTACAGCATACTCTCCTCACCCCGCTCTCCGTGGCAAATGCCAGTTGTTTTTCGGTTACAGGTACTCTCCTCATCCCGGTGTCCTGTGGCAAATGCCAGTTGTTTTTCGGTTACAGGTACTCTCCTCACCCCGGTCTCCGTGGTCAGGCTTCTCACCTACCTCTCCGTTAACGTTCAGGGCGACGCGCTGCTGTAAATTAACGGCCCAACTGCCTTTCCATTCTCCCACTCTTTCCGGAGCGCGCGCTGATGCTGTAGCTAGCACATTGGTTGTCTCTTCTCTCTTCAGTCTCGTGCTGCGTTCTGTTGTTATGGGAACGATTGGCTGAGCCTTGGATACAGACAGTATTGTGCTGCTGTTCTGTTGTTATGGGAACGATTGGCTGAGCCTTGGATACAGACAGTATTGTGCTGCTGTTCTGTTGTTATGGGAACGATTGGCTGAGCCTTGGATACAGACAGTATTGTGCTGCGTTCTGTTGTTATGGGAACGATTGGCTGACCCTTGGATACAGACAGTATTTTGCTGCTGTTCTGTTGTTATGGGAACGATTGGCTGAGCCTTGGATACAGACAGTATTGTGCTGCCCCCCCACACACACAAACTTTTCTCATCGGATCTACACGATTCACGTAGGCCACCTATTTTGGATTTAAAACGGTGAATTTAGCCGAAAGGTGACTAGTTTGCATCCCTGCAGTGGATGGGCCTGGCTGCCAGGTGATTGGCTGCACACCTGCACAGTCATGTGAAATCCATAGATTAGGGCCTAATGAATTTATTTAAAATGACTGATAAACGGTAAGTCAGTAAAATCTTTGAAATTGTTAACATGTTGCGTTTATAGTTTTGTTCAGTATAAGAACAAATACACTGTCTTACATGTGAAATATGAACTGCAGGGTGGAAACCCCCCCGTTGTATTGTTTTAGAGGGACGACGTGTTGATCTGTTGTGGTGAGGAACAGAATCACTGTACTTGACCCTCTCTCACCCCAGACCTAGACTCCAGATCCCAGGTCCATATCCCAGGTCCAGACTCCAGGTCCAGACCCCAGGTCCAGATCCCAGGTCCAGACCCCAGGTCCAGATCCCAGGTCCAGACACCAGGTCCAGACACCAGGTCCAGACCCCATGTCCAGACCCCAGGTCCAGATCCCAGGTCCAGATCCCAGGTCCATATCCCAGGTCAAGATCCCAGGTCCAAACCCAAGATCCCAGGTCCAGACACCAGACTCCAGGTCCAGACCCCAGACCCCAAGTCCAGACCCCAGATCCCAGGTCCAGACCCCATGTCCAGAACCCAGGTCCAGAACCCAGGTCCAGACCCCAGGTCCAGACCCCCGGTCCAGAACCCAGACACCAGGTCCAGACCCAGACCCCAGGTCCATCTGGCTGCTGCTCCTACTGCCCACCACAGAAGGGAGGAAATCCCCATTCTGGACATACTAACATACTGGACATAGACAGCACATTAGGGGCTATGTATGTAGTCTATCCCATACTATGCATTCTATTTGTATGCTTGTTGTGATTGACTGTATCATCAGATTTTTATTTGATCAATGTAATAACATTCTCAAGGATGCTACACAGATAGACTAGAGAGGATGTTACAGATAGAATAGAGAGGATGTTAAAGATAGAATAGAGAGGATGTTAAAGATAGACTAGATAGGATGCTACACAGATAGACTAGAGAGGATGTTACAGATAGACTAGAGAGGATGTTACAGATAGAGGATGTTACAGATAGACTAGAGAGGATGTTACAGATAGACTAGAGAGGATGCTACACAGATAGACTAGATAGAGGATGTTACAGATAGACTAGAGAGGATGTTACAGATAGACTAGAGAGGATGTTAAAGATAGACTAGATAGGATGCTACACAGAGAGTTGAGAGGATGTTACAGATAGACTAGAGAGGATGTTACAGATAGACTAGAGAGGATGTTACAGAGACTAGAGAGGATGTTACAGATAGACTAGAGAGGATGTTACAGATAGACTAGAGAGGATGTTACAGATAGACTAGAGAGGATGTTACAGATAGACAACAGAGAGGATGTTACAGATAGACTAGAGAGGATGTTACAGATAGACAACAGAGAGGATGTTACAGATAGACTAGAGAGGATGTTACAGATAGACTAGAGAGGATGTTACAGATAGACAACAGAGAGGATGTTACAGATAGACTAGAGAGGATGTTACAGATAGACAACAGAGAGGATGTTACAGATAGACTAGAGAGGATGTTACAGATAGACTAGAGAAGACGTTACAGATAGACTAGAGAGGATGTTACAGAAAGTCCAAGCTGCTTGATAAGGACTCCATGAAAGTGCTAGCTACTGCCCTCATTCAATGCCACTTTGACTATGCTAGTACTTCCTGGTTTGGGGGCTTATCTAAATTTATGAAGGGGACGCTCCAGATAGCCCAGAATAAGCTGATCAGGGTAGTACTGAAGGTGAGTCCACGTACTCACATAGGCAGGAGCTGCTTTCAGGAACTAAACTGGCTGCCTGTTGAAGCTAGGGTGTCCCAGATTAGACTAGGTTTGGTTTACAGGAGTATTTATGGTCCTGCGCCCAGATATCTAAGTGATTACTTTCCTCGTGTTAGGGATGCACATAATCACAGCACCAGATCAGGTGCTGCTGATGTGTGCTTATACAGGTTCAGGAGTAATGCTGGGAAAGGTACTTTCTAGTATACTGGAGCCTCAGAATGGAATGAGTAGCCTCTGCCCATAAAAACAACGTCCTCTCAGGGCAGCTTTAAAAATACAGTTAAAATATGTTTGATGTCCTCTGTGCCCATATGAACAACCCCTATGATGTCACTGGAATGTTTTTGTTGTGTTTTATTATTTCACTGCCATACTGTGTTCCATCTTGTCCGGCCATCTTGTCTCAAGAGGACCACAATGGAAATAAGTCCCAGACTTTATTGTGTGTTATACTCCATGATTTTATTCATGTGCATGTATGGCTTTTAAGTTTTATGTGTGCTTGTTTTTTTTTTTTAAATGGTCGAATTAATAAACTAAACAGATAGACTAGAGAGGATGTTACAGATAGACTAGATAGAGGATGTTACAGATAGACAACAGAGAGGATGTTACAGATAGACTAGAGAGGATGTTACAGATAGACTAGAGAGGATGTTACAGATAGACTAGATAGAGGATGTTAAACAGATAGACTAGAGAGGATGTTACAGACTAGAGAGGGGATGTTACAGATAGACTAGAGAGGGGATGTTACAGATAGACTAGAGAGGATGTTACAGATAGACTAGAGAGGGGATGTTACAGATAGACTAGAGAGGATGTTAAAGATAGGATGTTACAGATAGAGGATGTTACAGATAGACTAGAGAGGATGTTACAGATAGACTAGAGAGGATGTTGCAGATAGACTAGAGAGGATGTTGCAGATAGAGGATGTTACAGATAGACTAGAGAGGATGTTGCAGATAGAGGATGTTACAGATAGACTAGAGAGGATGTTACAGATAGACTAGAGTATGTTTCTCTCTCCTCTCTCCCCGTCTCTCCTTCTCTTTCTCTTCCCTCTCTCTCTCCCTCCCCCCCTCACTCTACCTCTCCCTCTCTCTCCCCCTCTCTCTCCCTCTCCCCCTCTCTCTACCTCTCTCTGAGGAGTTGGTTAGACATATGGAACTTCACCATACTGTTCTTTCAGCTGGGCGGACGTAATTCAAATCCTCAGACAAGATACTTCCCATGACCTCTGTGCTGATTGACTGTCTGTGTGTTTGGGACCGGCTGGAAGCGGCTGTGGTACAGTAGGCTATTCCCAGAGTGGCTATCAGGCAGCTATTTATGGGAGATCGACACGGACTGTCTATGGATTTATAAGATGCAATGCATGATGATGAATGGACATTTATGGGGATGTTTTTACCTCAGAAAAAGGCGGTAGTTGACCAATATTTTAAGTTATTAAACACAATATATAAATTAGAACACAAGGTATGATATGTTACTGTTTTATCAGCTCCATCATCAGTAACCACCAGTTGTCATATCAAGTATTACTGTCCGGGTTATATTATCTCCATCATCAGTATTACTGTCAGGTTATATTATCTCCATCATCAGTATTACTGTCATGTTATATTATCTCCATCAGTATTACTGTCAGGTTATATTATCTCCATCAGTATTACTGTCAGGTTATATTATCTCCATCATCAGTATTACTGTCAGGTTATATTATCTCCATCGTCAGTATTACTGTCAGGTTATATTATCTCCATCATCAGTATTACTGTCAGGTTATATTATCTCCATCATCAGTATTACTGTCAGGTTATATTATCTCCATCATCAGTATTACTGTCAGGTTATATTATCTCCATCATCAGTATTACTGTCAGGTTATATTATCTCCATCCTCAGTATTACTGTCAGGTTATATTATCTCCATCATCAGTATTACTGTCAGGTTATATTATCTCCATCAGTATTACTGTCAGGTTATATTATCTCCAACGTCAGTATTACTGTCAGGTTATATTATCTCCATCATCAGTATTACTGTCAGGTTAAATTATCTCCATCATCAGTATTACTGTCATGTTATATTATCTCCATCATCAGTATTACTGTCAAGTTATACTATCTCCATCAGTATTACTGTCAGGTTATATTATCTCCATCATCAGTATTACTGTCATGTTATATTATCTCCATCAGTATTACTGTCAGGTTATATTATCTCCATCAGTATTACTGTCAGGTTATATTATCTCCATCAGTATTACTGTCAGGTTATATTATCTCCATCATCAGTATTACTGTCAGGTTATATTATCTCCATCATCAGTATTACTGTCAGGTTATATTATCTCCATCATCAGTATTACTGTCAGGTTATATTATCTCCATCATCAGTATTACTGTCAGGTTATATTATCTCCATCATCAGTATTACTGTCAGGTTATATTATCTCCATCGTCAGTATTACTGTCAGGTTATATTATCTCCATCGTCAGTATTACTGTCAGGTTATATTATCTCCATCGTCAGTATTACTGTCAGGTTATATTATCTCCATCAGTATTACTGTCAGGTTATATTATCTCCATCATCAGTATTACTGTCAGGTTATATTATCTCCATCGTCAGTATTACTGTCAGGTTATATTATCTCCATCGTCAGTATTACTGTCAGGTTATATTATCTCCATCGTCAGTATTACTGTCAGGTTATATTATCTCCATCAGTATTACTGTCAGGTTATATTATCTCCATCATCAGTATTACTGTCAGGTTATATTATCTCCATCGTCAGTATTACTGTCAGGTTATATTATCTCCATCGTCAGTATTACTGTCAGGTTATATTATCTCCATCGTCAGTATTACTGTCAGGTTATATTATCTCCATCGTCAGTATTACTGTCAGGTTATATTATCTCCATCGTCAGTATTACTGTCAGGTTATATTATCTCCATCGTCAGTGTTACTGTCAGGTTATATTATCTCCATCGTCAGTATTACTGTCCGGTTATATTCTCTCATCATCGGTAACTACCAGTTGCTCCCAATTCTCCAGACCAGTACCCTCCTCCCGTCCTCCCCAAACACACACACACACCTCCTTTTAAGTCTTTCTTCAGCAGCTGGTAGTGAGTGGTCTTTCCTTTGTTTACAGTGCTTACTGCTAACCTAACCATGGGATCGGACTGAACATACTTGGGGCCGCATTTATGAACTGTAAGCAATTTTAAACACTTTTTAAAAAACTGGATAGCTAGCTAGTTACATAGCCACGGTAAACTTCTCTACATGGATTGAAGTTATTCAATTTATGGCTAACAAATGCATTGGCCAGGTGGTGGATTGAGGATATTGAACAGAGAAAAACAAAACGTTTAAGTTAACGTTATAGCTATTATATTTAGTTAGTTAATTAGCTATACGCATTATATATTACTAGATGTAAACAGTAAGCAACATAGATTAGCAGAATTAGCCATCTGGCTAGCGAATAAACTAGGCTGAACCGGTAGCTAACCATGACAACGGCAGCGATACCGTTACACTTTAGCCAGCTGTTCTAATCGCCTTGGAAAACAATGTATAGCTTTCTTCCTCTGTATCGTCTGCAAACACATTCCGGAGAATGCCACGGTCTTGTGTAGTCTTTACTATAATTGTGTTTGAAAGATATAACCTTTGGGTGAATGTCATTTTCATGTTAACATGGGATTTGAATTCGGCCACCTGTAGCATACAATACTTTTGTTGCTAGCCGATTCTCAATCAAACTTTAATCATTCTAGCTAGTTTTTTTTTGTACTTCGGCGCACAGTTCTGACTATGATTGACAGCCATGTAAACCAATGACAGGACAGTAAAGTTTTGTGTACACTATCGTTGGCATGGTTACTCGTTGACATTACAAGATTCTGGAAAACGGAGGCGGGTCAGTAGTTAAGCACGGGTGGATGCACTTTCTAGGTGTATGGATTTTTGACCAGCAATTTACGGACAATAATTACAAAGTTTGTAAACTATCTTTATATTCATTATAAACACAAAGACTGAAGCCTAAATGACGAAAGTGCAGTGCCAGTAATACAATTAACAACTTGTAATTTTTCGTTATCATCTTAGTTTGTTAGATACGCTTGCTATAGCTACCTAGCTAGCTACTGTAGCCAGCTAACGTTAAAACTAAGTTAGCTCTCTGTTCTCGTCCTCTCATGCAAACAAGCTGCTAGCTAGTTCTCGCTTTGACTAAGTTTAGCTCAGTTGTAGGTTTATCAGCAGTTAGTAAACATAGGTAGTTAGCTAGAGGGTGAGGAGAGGAGGCTCTCTTGTTGCCACGCAACTGTATGACCTCCTGTCTTCAACACCTGTGGAAAGGTGAGTCGTGAGTAACCGCCCTCGGTTTTGAAATCATCCTTCCCATTGGACAATGCAAAGCGTCTTCTAACCCCACCCACGGGCCGGTGTGGTTTTATGTCAGTGGTTGAGGTGCTTCCGTTCACCAAGGGGTGTTGTACAACGCAGTATTCCTTCCTTGGCATTCTACATGGCATTGCGTTTAAATGCCATGTAGAAATTTGATTTTGATTGCGTTTAAAAATACTTTGGTGTTTATTTATCTCATAGTTCTTTCCTTTATATGACTTATTGAAGGAGTGTACACTTGGGGACCTTCTCTTCTTTCCTGCATGGCTATAACAGTTTACATTTTAGTCATTTAGCAGACGCTCTTATCCAGAGCGACTTACAGTGAATGCATACATTTCATACATTTTTGTTGTTGTTGTTGTACTGGCCCCCGTGGGAATCGAACCCACAACCCTGGCATTTCACACACCATGCTGGCGTTGCACACACCATGCTCTACCCACTGAGCCACAGGGAAGTGCTTCCCAAATGTCTCGTTGAGTACCCTCAACCGTTCAACTTATTTGATGTATTCCAGTGCTATTCTACTGGTCAACTAAGCACCAAGACCTTCATTGGTAAAAATAAACTGGAACACATCCAATGAATGTGGAACAGCTGGGGGTACTCAAGGAGAGGTTTGGGAAACACTGCTACCAACCCCAATGGTACTGTGCTGTCTCAGATGTGTTCCTTTCAGACATGTGACTTGATTGTTGTTATATTGTCTCCTGTCCTCTGTGTGTTGTATTGGCTACCATCACTCACAATGAGTCCTTGGTGCTGTTTGTCCCTCCTGTCTCTCCGTAGGTGACCCCTGCCTGACCTGTGACAAGTCACATCATCCTCAGAGAGTGGCACCAGCATGGCAGGGCTGGCGTTGGAGTGGAGGGGCTGACGTCATGCTCTCACCATCCTGACAAATCCCTCAGTACTAGAACGAGAGAGGGAGGAAAAGCCTTAGAGGGAGACAGACAGCCCTTGACAGTGGAACGAGAGAGAGAGAGAGGATAGAGAAGAAGGGAAAAAGAAGGGAGGAGAGGAGAGGGATTAAGCCTCATCAAAAGAAACAACAGTTCTCTTTTACAATACATCTCATTGACTTACCATGCCAGTAAAGCTCATTGAATGGAACTGAGAGTACAAAAGTCACATCAGTCTTTTCAACCACTCTCCTCTTTCCTGGTTGTTGTTGTAGGCCCAAATTACAATATGATCTCAGTCAACTTACCTGGTAACATAAGGGTTAGATAAATGACATCAGTCAACTTACCTGGTAACATAAGGGTTGGATAAATAACATCAGTCAACTTACCTGGTAACATAAGGGTTAGATAAATGACATCAGTCAACTTACCTGGTAACATAAGGGTTGGATAAATAACATCAGTCAACTTACCTGGTAACATAAGGGTTGGATAAATGACATCAGTCAACTTACCTGGTAACATAAGGGTTAGATAAATAACATCAGTCAACTTACCTGGTAACATAAGGGTTAGATAAATGACATCAGTCAACTTACCTGGTAACATAAGGGTTAGATAAATAACATCAGTCAACTTACCTGGTAACATAAGGGTTGGATAAATAACATTGAATAACAGAACAAGAGTCAAAACAATGTTCAGACAGACGGACACCTCGTCCAAGAGACGTCATGGAGGTCATGGGGGTCTCACAACCTTACCTTCGCCTCCTCACCCCCACCAGGGTGGGCGTATCCGGGGGGTGGAGGTGGCCCGGGGGAGGGCAGGGTATGGGTTCACCCTCTCTGGCCAGGGCCCCTGTGTCCTCAACTGCATTCTAAAAGGAAGTCCGGCGGACTACGTGGGTCTCCGCTCCGGTGACCACATCCTGTCCGTGAACGACATAAACGTCTCCAAGGCTTCGCACGAGGACGTCGTCAAGCTGATTGGACGATGCACGGGGGTTCTGCACCTGGTCGTCGCCGAGGGAGACCGGGGAGGCCGTCGTCACGGACACGGTGGTACCAACCGCAACCGTCGCCACGGAAACAATTCAGGAAGTCCAGCCGGAGGAGCGGCAGCTGCCGCGGACTCGTGCTCCAGCGACGAGGAGTTGTGTGGTTTCCATAACAGCAGCAGCGGAGGCGGAAACAACAAAAACGTGAAGCCCGGTTCTCGTGGTAACAGTGCCAGCGGTGGTGGTGGTGGAGGAGGAGGAGGAGGGGGTGGTGGTTGGTTCAAGCCCAAGCTGGACTCTAAGACCCTGGGTATTAACAGGGCAGAGAGGGTGGTGGCGGAGATGCAGTCTGGAGGAATATTTAACATGATCTTTGACAACTCTTCACACTCCTCCAGCAGCTCAGAGAAAGGTAGCAATCTACCTGTTTTAATATAGCATGGTTTTTTAATGTACTGTATCACATCACATTTTGGCCTGGTTTCCCGGACACAGTTTAATGGAGAGTCTCAATTGAAAATGCTTTTTAGTCCAGGACTAACTAGGCTTAATCTGTGTCTGGTAAACTGGCCCTTTATGTGTGTTTCTGCATAATGTACCACCATGCTCAAATAAACTAACCCTAAACCTTACCTTGACCATAAACCTAATCCTAAAGACAGGGTCATCGCTCCTCCTCCTCCTCTCCGTGCCTCCTCTTCCTCGTCTGCGTCGGCCAAGCCTGTGAGGCCCCTGTCAGAGCCAGAGTTCCCCCCGTACCATAAGGGCCGGGGCCGGTCCCACAGCAACCCGAACCTGCTCTCTGAGGAGGAGATGGACAGGGTTCTAATGTCCGACGACTCAGTGTTCCTGGACGGGTTCCATCTGCAGGAGACAGAGCTCCAGGTGAGTACTAACATGCCAGGTGTGTGTGTGTGTGTGTGTGTGTGTGTGTGTGGGTGTGGGTGGGTGGGTGGGTGGGATTTGTCCCAAAAGGCACTATGTTCCCTGTATAGTGCATTACTGTTGACCAGAGCCCTACACAACTACATTATCAGCTAGGTGTGATAACCACACAACTACATTATCAGCTAGGTATAATACCCACACAGCTACATTATCAGCTAGGTTTGATACCCACACAGCTACATTATCAGCTAGGTTTGATACCCACACAACTACATTATCAGCTAGGTATGATACCCACACAGCTACATTATCAGCTAGGTGTGATAACCACACAACTACATTATCAGCTAGGTATGATAACCACACAACTACATTATCAGCTAGGTATAATACCCACACAGCTACATTATCAGCTAGGTGTGATAACCACACAACTACATTATCAGCTAGGTATAATACCCACACAGCTACATTATCAGCTAGGTGTGATAACCACACAACTACATTATCAACTAGGTATAATACCCACACAGCTACATTATCAGCTAGGTGTGATAACCACACAGCTACATTATCAGCTAGGTATAATACCCACACAGCTACATTATCAGCTAGGTGTGATAACCACACAACTACATTATCAGCTAGGTATGATACCCACACAGCTACATTATCAGCTAGGTTTGATACCCACACAGCTACATTATCAGCTAGGTTTGATACCCACACAACTACATTATCAGCTAGGTATGATACCCACACAGCTACATTGTCAGCTAGGTGTGATAACCACACAACTACATTATCAGCTAGGTATGATAACCACACAACTACATTATCAGCTAGGTATAATACCCACACAGCTACATTATCAGCTAGGTGTGATAACCACACAACTACATTATCAGCTAGGTATAATACCCACACAGCTACATTATCAGCTAGGTGTGATAACCACACAACTACATTATCAGCTAGGTATAATACCCACACAGCTACATTATCAGCTAGGTGTGATAACCACACAACTACATTATCAGCTAGGTATAATACCCACACAGCTACATTATCAGCTAGGTTTGATACCCACACAGCTACATTATCAGCTAGGTTTGATACCCACACAACTACATTATCAGCTAGGTATGATACCCACACAGCTACATTGTCAGCTAGGTGTGATAACCACACAACTACATTATCAGCTAGGTATGATAACCACACAACTACATTATCAGCTAGGTATAATACCCACACAGCTACATTATCAGCTAGGTGTGATAACCACACAACTACATTATCAGCTAGGTATAATACCCACACAGCTACATTATCAGCTAGGTGTGATAACCACACAACTACATTATCAACTAGGTATAATACCCACACAGCTACATTATCAGCTAGGTGTGATAACCACACAACTACATTATCAGCTAGGTATAATACCCACACAGCTACATTATCAGCTAGGTGTGATAACCACACAACTACATTATCAGCTAGGTATAATACCCACACAGCTACATTATCAGCTAGGTTTGATAACCACACAACTACATTATCAGCTAGGTTTGATAACTACGCAACTACATTATCAGCTAGGTTTGATACCCACACAGCTACATTATCAGCTAGGTGTGATACCCACACAGCTACATTATCAGCTAGTTGTGATAACCACAAAACTACATTATCAGCTAGGTTTGATACCTACACAGCTACATTATCAGCTAGGTGTGATACCTACACTGCTACATTATCAGCTGGGTTTGATACCTACACTGCTACATTATCAGCTGGGTATGATACCCACACAGCTACATTATCAGCTAGGTATGATACCCACACAGCTACATTATCAGCTAGGTTTGATACCTACACAGCTACATTATCAGCTAGGTTTTACATCAGTGAATGTTGTAGTAATGTTTTTACAATATATTTTGTCTCTCCACCTTCCAGGTGGAGGTGGAAGGGGAGGACTTCTGCCTGGAGCCCAGTGAGGGTATCCTGAACGTGGGTATGATGGTAGGGTACCTGGGCTCCATAGAGCTGGCCTCTACAGGAGCTAGTCTGGAGAGTGACAGTCTGCAGGCCATCAGAGGAAGCATGAGACGACTCAGGGCTGAACAGAAGATACACTCCCTGGTCCTCATGAAGGTACGGGTCGCTTTGGATTGATTGAATGGTTGGTTGGTGGGTTAGTTGGTTTATTGAATGGTTGGTTGGTTATTTGATTGGTTGGTTGGTTGGTTGGTTAGTTGATTGAATGGTTGGTTGGTTTGGGTTGGTTAATTGATTGAATGGTTGGTTGGTTTGGGTTGGTTAATTGAATGGTTGGTTGGTTTGGGTTGGTTAATTGAATGGTTGGTTTGTTGGTTTGGGTTGGTTCATTGATTGAATGGTTGGATGGTTTGGGTTGGTTTATTGATTGGTGGGTTGGTTGGTTGGTTTGTTGGTTTTGGTTGGTTAATTGATTGAATGGTTGGTTTGTTTGGGTTGGTTCATTGAGATGTTTAGATGTCATATCACTAAATTGTACTTTGACCCTGTGGGTCTCGGGTCGTTGTTGCAAAAACAAACAATCTCTGTTTCCTCGGGAAAGAAGGACAATAATGTGTTCTTCTTCTTGGAATAGAGGACGGTGTGTTTCTAAAATAGAAGGGATTGTATTTTTGTTATATGTTGTTCTTCCCAGGTGATGCACGATTGTGTGCGGCTGTGCAGTGACAGGAGACAGGTCCTTGCTACCTACCCTGCTGAGAAGCTAGCCTTCAGCGCCTGTTGCCCCGACGACCGACGCTTCTTCGGACTGGTCACCATGCAGGCCACCCATGACGACGACGGTCACTATGGCAATGGTAACCGGGAGGAAGAGCAGGGGCTGAGGACTTCCTGTCACGTGTTCATAGTCGACCCGGAACTCTGCCATCACCAGGTAGGGTTGGACATAAGGTCTAAGAAGAAAGAATACCCACAAACTGTTTCAATGCTCTCCAGCTAATAATAACATCCATATTAAACTGACAGATTTGAACATTTACAAACATACCATTTATGAAACTTTAGAAGTTATTTTGAATATTTTTGAGGGGTCCTATATTCCTGGGCCCGGTTTCCCAAAAGCATCTGAAGGCTAAGTTCATGGTTAGAACCTTCGTTGGAGCATCGTTAAAACTCCCAGCTGTTTCCCAAACCCATCGTTATTAACGTTACACTTGAAAACAGTCATAGTCTAACACCTGCCTCAGACCACTGGTAGTCTAACACCTGCCTCAGACCACTGGTAGTCTAACACCTGCCTCAGACCACTGGTAGTCTAACACCTGCCTCAGACCACTGGTAGTCTAACACCTGCCTCAGACCACTGGTAGTCTAACACCTGCCTCAGACCACTGGTAGTCTAACACCTGCCTCAGACCACTGGTAGTCTAACACCTGCCTCAGACCACTCGTAGTCTAACACCTGCCTCAGACCACTCGTAGTCTAACACCTGCCTCAGACCACTGGTAGTCTAACACCTGCCTCAGACCACGCGTGGAACAGCTGAATGTGTAGATAGATGTTTTTTTTGCCCTCCCGCGTCATTTAATACACAGACGACCTCCACTAAACATAGAATCACATGGTTTATCCGTCTCTGCGTGACCGCCGATATGTTCAGAACAAAATTGACAAACAAATACCAAGTTGACAATTCCTTTGCGATTGATACAAACAAGCAACGTATAAAAATATGCTTCAAATGAAAACCCAGATGACTGTATTTAAAATAGATATAAACTAGGCTGTAGGACTATTACAGTCGTATTGAAAATACATTTGATGTTCAATTAATTGACTTTTATTTTGCTGCTTGTAGGCTACTGTCTGTAATTTATCTCAATATATTTCATGATATGGAGCCTAACATCTGTGCAATGATGTGCCAAATCTGGGATTTAATGCATTTTTATTGGGTAAGCATTAGAATAAGACACCTCAATATTTGCAGCCGTTGGTGGTAATATCTCTCTAAGAGCTGATCCGTTGTCAGTATTGTGAAATAATTATAATGTTAAGGTAAGATTTAAATGGAGAAAGCTGATCCTATCAGTATCAACAAATGGACTTACTGGAATGTTCCCAGTAGATAAAGAGGACTTACTGGTCCCTGGAATGTTCCCAGTAGATAAAGAGGACTTACTGGTCCCTGGAATGTTCCCAGTAGATAAAGAGAACTTACTGGTCCTGGAATGTTCCCAGTAGATAAAGAGAACTTACTGGTCCTGGAATGTTCCCAGTAGATAAAGAGGACTTATTGGTCCTGGAATGTTCCCAGTAGATAAAGAGGACTTATTGGTCCTGGAATGTTCCCAGTAGATAAAGAGGACTTACTGGTCCCTGGAATGTTCCCAGTAGATAAAGAGAACTTACAGGTCCTGGAATGTTCCCAGTAGATAAAGAGAACTTACTGGTCCTGGAATGTTCCCAGTAGATAAAGAGAACTTACTGGTCCTGGAATGTTCCCAGTAGATAAAGAGAACTTACTGGTCCCTGGAATGTTCCCAGTAGATAAAGAGGACTTACTGGTACCTGGAATGTTCCCAGTAGATAAAGAGGACTTTCTGGTCCTGGAATGTTCCCAGTAGATAAAGAGAACTTACTGGTCCTGGAATGTTCCCAGTAGATAAAGAGGACTTACTGGTCCTGGAATGTTCCCAGTAGATAAAGAGAACTTACTGGTCCTGGAATGTTCCCAGTAGATAAAGAGGACTTATTGGTCCTGGAATGTTCCCAGTAGATAAAGAGGACTTATTGGTCCTGGAATGTTCCCAGTAGATAAAGAGGACTTACTGGTCCCTGGAATGTTCCCAGTAGATAAAGAGAACTTACAGGTCCTGGAATGTTCCCAGTAGATAAAGAGAACTTACTGGTCCTGGAATGTTCCCAGTAGATAAAGAGAACTTACTGGTCCTGGAATGTTCCCAGTAGATAAAGAGAACTTACTGGTCCCTGGAATGTTCCCAGTAGATAAAGAGGACTTACTGGTACCTGGAATGTTCCCAGTAGATAAAGAGGACTTTCTGGTCCTGGAATGTTCCCAGTAGATAAAGAGAACTTACTGGTCCTGGAATGTTCCCAGTAGATAAAGAGGACTTACTGGTCCTGGAATGTTCCCAGTAGATAAAGAGGACTTACTGGTCCTGTAATGTTCCCAGTAGATAAAGAGAACTTACTGGTTCTGGAATGTTCCCAGTAGTTAAAGAGGACTTACTGGTCCTGGAATGTTCCCAGTAGATAAAGAGGACTTCCTGGTTCTGGAATGTTCCCAGTAGGTAAAGAGGACTTACTGGTCCTGGAATGTTCCCAGTAGATAAAGAGGACTTACTGGTCCTGGAATGTTCCCAGTAGATAAAGAGGACTTATTGGTCCTGGAATGTTCCCAGTAGATAAAGAGGACTTACTGGTCCTGGAATGTTCCCAGTAGATAAAGAGGACTTATTGGTCCTGGAATGTTCCCAGTAGATAAAGAGGACTTATTGGTCCTGGAATGTTCCCAGTAGATAAAGAGGACTTACTGGTCCTGGAATGTTCCCAGTAGATAAAGAGAACTTACTGGTCCTGGAATGTTCCCAGTAGATAAAGAGAACTTACTGGTCCTGGAATGTTCCCAGTAGATAAAGAGGACTTACTGGTCCTGGAATGTTCCCAGTAGATAAAGAGGACTTACTGGTCCTGGAATGTTCCCAGTAGATAAAGAGAACTTACTGGTCCTGGAATGTTCCCAGTAGATAAAGAGGACTTACTGGTCCTGGAATGTTCCCAGTAGATAAAGAGAACTTACTGGTTCTGGAATGTTCCCAGTAGATAAAGAGGACTTACTGGTCCTGGAATGTTCCCAGTAGATAAAGAGGACTTATTGGTCCTGGAATGTTCCCAGTAGATAAAGAGGACTTACTGGTTCTGGAATGTTCCCAGTAGATAAAGAGGACTTACTGGTCCTGGAATGTTCCCAGTAGATAAAGAGAACTTACTGGTTCTGGAATGTTCCCAGTAGATAAAGAGAACTTACTGGTTCTGGAATGTTCCCTGTAGATAAAGAGAACTTACTGGTCCTGGAATGTTCCCAGTAGATAAAGAGGACTTACTGGTTCTGGAATGTTCCCAGTAGATAAAGAGAACTTACTGGTCCTGGAATGTTCCCAGTAGATAAAGAGGACTTACTGGTTCTGGAATGTTCCCAGTAGATAAAGAGAACTTACTGGTCCTGGAATGTTCCCAGTAGATAAAGAGGACTTACTGATCCTGGAATGTTCCCAGTAGATAAAGAGGACTTACTGGTCCTGGAATGTTCCCAGTAGATAAAGAGGACTTACTGTTCCTGGAATGTTCCCAGTAGATAAAGAGGACTTATTGGTCCTGGAATGTTCCCAGTAGATAAAGAGGACTTACTGGTTCTGGAATGTTCCCAGTAGATAAAGAGGACTTACTGGTCCTGGAATGTTCCCAGTAGGATAAAGAGAACTTACTGGTTCTGGAATGTTCCCAGTAGATAAAGAGAACTTACTGGTTCTGGAATGTTCCCAGTAGATAAAGAGAACTTACTGGTCCTGGAATGTTCCCAGTAGATAAAGAGGACTTACTGGTTCTGGAATGTTCCCAGTAGATAAAGAGAACTTACTGGTCCAGGAATGTTCCCAGTAGATAAAGAGAACTTACAGGTCCTGGAATGTTCCCAGTAGATAAATAGAACTTACTGGTCCCTGGAATGTTCCCAGTAGATAAAGAGGACTTACTGGTCCTGGAATGTTCCCAGTAGATAAAGAGAACTTACTGGTCCTGGAATGTTCCCAGTAGGTAAAGAGAACTTACTGGTTCTGGAATGTTCCCAGTAGATAAAGAGAACTTACTGGTCCTGGAATGTTCCCAGTAGGTAAAGAGAACTTACTGGTTCTGGAATGTTCCCAGTAGATAAAGAGAACTTACTGGTCCTGGAATGTTCCCAGTAGGTAAAGAGAACTTACTGGTTCTGGAATGTTCCCAGTAGATAAAGAGGACTTACTGGTCCCTGGAATGTTCCCAGTAGATAAAGAGCACTTACTGGTTCTGGAATGTTCCCAGTAGATAAAGAGAACTTACTGGTTCTGGAATGTTCCCAGTAGATAAAGAGGACTTACTGGTCCTGGAATGTTCCCAGTAGATAAAGAGGACTTACTGGTTCTGGAATGTTCCCAGTAGATAAAGAGAACTTACTGGTCCTGGAATGTTCCCAGTAGATAAAGAGGACTTACTGGTCCTGGAATGTTCCCAGTAGATAAAGAGGACTTACTGGTCCTGGAATTTTCCCAGTAGATAAAGAGGACTTTCTGGTTCTGGAATGTTCCCAGTAGATAAAGAGAACTTACTGGTTCTGGAATGTTCCCAGTAGATAAAGAGGTCTTACTGGTTTAAATTCTTCAACAACAAAAAGGGGGAGGAAAAAAAGGCTAAATGGGATTCAGGAGTTGTTTTCTTTTGATAACGACTCAGACTTTAAACTGAATATTAATGTCAACTGTAATTCACTACTATAGATAAAACCCTTCCATAAATATGATAAAATACCATATTTTCAGAGGGGTTGGAATAAGCAGTTGGATGGACAATAAAGTAATCTCCTCCTCTTCCTCCTCCTCCTTCCTCCAGTTCCATGTGGGTGTGGCCAGGAGGTTTGGGTTTGAGTGTACTCCTGACCCTGACACAGGAGGGTGTCTGGAGTTCCCCCCTACCTCCCAGCCTCTGCTCCAGTTTGTGTCTGTCCTCTACCGGGACATGGGGGAGAACATTGAGGGGGTCCGGGCGCGGGCGTTCGTTGATCCGGACAACGACCCACAGCAGGTACAGTTGTTAGTACTGTTACCATCTGTTGTTATTTCACCTTCATTCCAAATGGATGTTGTTTTCTTTACTGTCCAGTTTAGTTTTGTAGAGCTTTGTCAGAACTTTAATGTTTAAATACTACCGCTGTTTTCTGGAGTCTGGAGTGTCATGTGGGCCGGTTTGCTGTTTTGGGACTTTTCTATTGGTTTAGTATTGTTTTATTAAGCCAGACAAGCTCAACAAGGCACAGAGGAAGTATTATAAATATTTTTCACAGAGAAAGTATTTGAAATCCTGGTCTAAATGTTATTTATACATCACTTTTCAATGATTATTATTATTGTTATTATTGTTGTTGTTATTATGGTTATTATTATTATTATTGTTGTTATTATTGTTAGTGTTATTATGGTTATTATTATTATTGTAATTATTATGATTGTTGTTATTATTATTGCTGTTATTATTGTTATTATTGTTGTTATTATTATTAGTATTGTTATTGTTATTATTGTTATTAACAGAACCACAGCACCAGTAGCAACAGCGACAGCGGCATCGGTAACTTCCTGCCAGAAGAGAAGAGTAACCGTGTCTTATTGGTTGACCTGGGAGGCCATAATCACAACCCCGGTCCACGCCACTGGGACAGCCCTCCTCCTCCCTCGGCCCCGGGCTGGAACCAAGTCCCTCCCGGTGTCGTCCCTGGCCCCCCTCTCCCCCCTCCTCCTCCCCCTCGAGGGCCCCACTCCTCCCACCCCTCACTCCACCACTACCCGCCAGGGAAGAGGGGAGGTAGAGGGGGAGGACCTGGAGGAGGAGGAGGAGTGGAGCAGAGCCTGGCCCAGCCCCAACACCATCAGTCTCAACGCTGGTTACCAGTCCATGTCCTAAGAGACTGGAGACAACCAGGCCAGGCAGGACAAACACAGGGACAAGGAGGGCTGTGTAGTGATCAGGAGTCCTATGCTGAGTCAACAGATGGCTGGTCATCAGCTAACTGTAGCACCCTCCCTCCACCCATGAACAAGATACCTGCGGATCGCTACAGGGCTCCTCTACCAGCCGGGGACCTGCCCCTGCCTCCACAGCCTCCCAGGCTGGCCACGCAGAAGGATGAGTGGGCTAAGAAGCTGTTTGGGCCTGGCGCCGCGGCTGGAGAGAAAGGACTCAGAGAGCCCAAGCAGAATGGGAAGAGACGTGGAAATGGGAAAGACGGGGAGAAAAAGGTAAGAGAGTTATACAGTATGTCATGGTGGTGTTGGAGAGGTGTGTGTGTGTGTGTGTGTGTGTGTGTGTGTGTGTGTGTGTGTGTGTGTGTGTGTGTGTGTGTGCTAGGTGCTGTATTGTAAAGCTCCTGCATCATATTCTACTATAATAATAGCTGGTGGTCTGGGTTGTGGAGGGAGCTTGTTAGAAGTGAACCCAATGTGAGAAAACAGACTGGATCAAACCACTGGAGTGGAAAATTACTGTCTGGAAATGTCTGGCCACAGGTGCTAGCCCTACAACTCTCTCGGTCTGTCTGTCTGTCTCTCTCTCTCTCTCTCTCTGTCTCTCTCTCTGTGTCTCTCTCTGTCTCTCTCTCTCTCTCTCTCTCTGTCTCTCTCTGTCTCTCTCTCTCTCTCTCTCTCTCTCTCTCTCTGTCTCTCTCTGTCTCTCTCTCTCTGTCTCTCTCTCTCTGTCTCTCTCTCTCTCTAACTGACAATCTCTCTGTCTCTGTCTCTCTGTCTCTCTCTCTGTCTCTCTCTGTCTCTGTCTCTCTCTCACTCTCTCTCTCTCTCTCTCTCTGTCTCTCTCTCTGTCTCTCTCTCTTTCTCTGTATCTTTCTCTCTGTCTCTTTCTCTCTGTCTCTCTCTCTCTGCTTGTCTGTCTCTCTCTCTCTCTCTCTCTCTGTCTCTCTCTCTCTCTTTCTCTCTCTATTTCTCTGTATCTCTCTTTCTCTCTATTTCTCTCTCTGTCTCTCTGTCTCTTTAGACTCTACACATGTACCTCAGTGTTTGTGGCTTGATGATTAGTTGAATCAGGTCAGGTGTGTTACTACTGGGCTGGAACAAAAATGTGCACTCCTGTTGGTACTCTCCAGCACACCTTTTAAAACCATTTAAGTCTGGTCTTCAGACTCCTCTCTCTCTGACACAAAAAGATCCCTGGTCTATAGTTGGATCTGTGCTTGAAATGTAATATTTGACTGAGGGACATTACAGGTGTTGTATGTGGGTATGAATATCTTTGCAAGGGATTACAGCCCTATGGGCCCTGGTTAAAAGTTGTGCACTATACAGGGAATAGGGTGTGATTTAGGATGCTTCCCATCCCCTGTCCCTGGCCTCGACTCCAGAATCAAACCATCTGTTATTGATTAAATATATGTAGGGATGGACACCTGTTCTGCTTCCTTCTCACTGACAACCACCTGTTCTGCTCTGCTTCCTTCTCACTGACAACCACCTGTTCTGTTCTGCTTCCTTCTCACTGACAACCACCTGTTCTGCTCTGCTTCCTTCTCACTGACAACCACCTGTTCTGTTCTGCTTCCTTCTCACTGACAACCACCTGTTCTGCTCTGCTTCCTTCTCACTGACAACCACCTGTTCTGCTCTGCTTCCTTCTCACTGACAACCACCTGTTCTGTTCTGCTTCCTTCTCACTGACAACCACCTGTTCTGCTCTGCTTCCTTCTCACTGACGACCACCTGTTCTGTTCTGCTTCCTTCTCACTGACAACCACCTGTTCTGCTCTGCTTCCTTCTCGCTGACAACCACCTGTTCTGCTCTGCTTCCTTCTCACTGACAACCACCTGTTCTGTTCTGCTTCCTTCTCGCTGACAACCACCTGTTCTGCTCTGCTTCCTTCTCACTGACAACCACCTGTTCTGCTCTGCTTCCTTCTCACTGACAACCACCTGTTCTGCTCTGCTTCCTTCTCACTGACAACCACCTGTTCTGTTCTGCTTCCTTCTCACTGACAACCACCTGTTCTGCTCTGCTTCCTTCTCACTGACAGCCACCTGTTCTGTTCTGCTTCCTTCTCACTGACAACCACCTGTTCTGTTCTGCTTCCTTCTCACTGACAACCACCTGTTCTGCTCTGCTTCCTTCTCACTGACAACCACCTGTTCTGCTCTGCTTCCTTCTCACTGACAACCACCTGTTCTGTTCTGCTTCCTTCTCACTGACAACCACCTGTTCTGTTCTGCTTCCTTCTCACTGACAACCACCTGTTCTGCTCTGCTTCCTTCTCACTGACAACCACCTGTTCTGCTCTGCTTCCTTCTCACTGACAACCACCTGTTCTGCTCTGCTTCCTTCTCACTGACAACCACCTGTTCTGCTCTGCTTCCTTCTCACTGACAACCACCTGTTCTGCTCTGCTTCCTTCTCACTGACAACCACCTGTTCTGTTCTGCTTCCTTCTCACTGACAACCACCTGTTCTGCTCTGCTTCCTTCTCACTGACGACCACCTGTTCTGTTCTGCTTCCTTCTCACTGACAACCACCTGTTCTGCTCTGCTTCCTTCTCACTGACAACCACCTGTTCTGCTCTGCTTCCTTCTCACTGACAACCACCTGTTCTGTTCTGCTTCCTTCTCGCTGACAACCACCTGTTCTGCTCTGCTTCCTTCTCACTGACAGCCACCTGTTCTGTTCTGCTTCCTTCTCACTGACAACCACCTGTTCTGTTCTGCTTCCTTCTCACTGACAACCACCTGTTCTGCTCTGCTTCCTTCTCACTGACAACCACCTGTTCTGCTCTGCTTCCTTCTCACTGACAACCACCTGTTCTGCTCTGCTTCCTTCTCACTGACAACCACCTGTTCTGCTCTGCTTCCTTCTCACTGACAACCACCTGAACTAGACCTGTTATAATGCTGATGAATAGAACTAGACCTGTTATAATACTGATTAATAGAACTAGACCTGTTATAATGCTGATGAATAGAACTAGACCTGTTATAATACTGATGAATAGAACTAGACCTGTTATAATACTGATGAATAGAACTAGACCTGTTATAATACTGATGAATAGAACTAGACCTGTTATAATACTGATGAATAGAACTAGACCTGTTATAATGCTGATGAATAGAACTAGACCTGTTATAATACTGATGAATAGAACTAGACCTGTTATAATACTGATGAATAGAACTAGACCTGTTATAATACTGATGAATAGAACTAGACCTGTTATAATGCTGATGAATAGAACTAGACCTGTTATAATGCTGATGAATAGAACTAGACCTGTTATAATGATGATGAATAGAACTAGACCTGTTATAATGCTGATGAATAGAACTAGACCTGTTATAATACTGTTATAATGCTGATGAATAGAACTAGACCTGTTATAATGCTGATGAATAGAACTAGACCTGTTATAATACTGATGAATAGAACTAGACCTGTTATAATGCTGATGAATAGAACTAGACCTGTTATAATACTGTTATAATGCTGATGAATAGAACTAGACCTGTTATAATGCTGATGAATAGAACTAGACCTGTTATAATACTGATGAATAGAACTAGATCTGTTATAATGCTGATGAATAGAACTAGACCTGTTATAATACTGATGAATAGAACTAGACCTGTTATAATACTGATGAATAGAACTAGACCTGTTATAATGCTGATGAATAGAACTAGACCTGTTATAATGCTGATGAATAGAACTAGACCTGTTATAATGCTGATGAATATAACTAGACCTGTTATAATACTGATGAATAGAACTAGACCTGTTATAATACTGATGAATAGAACTAGACCTGTTATAATACTGATGAATAGAACTAGACCTGTTATAATACTGATGAATAGAACTAGACCTGTTATAATGCTGATGAATAGAACTAGACCTGTTATAATGCTGATGAATAGAACTAGACCTGTTATAATGCTGATGAATAGAACTAGACCTGTTATAATGCTGATGAATAGAACTAGACCTGTTATAATACTGATGAATAGAACTAGATCTGTTATAATGCTGATGAATAGAACTAGACCTGTTATAATGCTGATGAATAGAACTAGACCTGTTATAATGCTGATGAATAGAACTAGACCTGTTATAATACTGATGAATAGAACTAGACCTGTTATAATGCTGATGAATAGAACTAGATCTGTTATAATGCTGATGAATAGAACTAGACCTGTTATAATACTGATGAATAGAACTAGACCTGTTATAATGCTGATGAATAGAACTAGACCTGTTATAATACTGATGAATAGAACTAGACCTGTTATAATGCTGATGAATAGAACTAGACCTGTTATAATGCTGATGAATAGAACTAGACCTGTTATAATACTGATGAATAGAACTAGACCTGTTATAATGCTGATGAATAGAACTAGACCTGTTATAATACTGATGAATAGAACTCGACCTGTTATGATGAATAGAACTAGACCTGTTATAATACTGATGAATAGAACTAGACCTGTTATAATACTGATGAATAGAACTAGACCTGTTATAATGCTGATGAATAGAACTAGACCTGTTATAATGCTGATGAATAGAACTAGACCTGTTATAATACTGATGAATAGAACTAGACCTGTTATAATACTGATGAATAGAACTAGACCTGTTATAATACTGATGAATAGAACTAGACCTGTTATGATGAATAGAACTAGACCTGTTATAATGCTGATGAATAGAACTAGACCTGTTATAATGCTGATGAATAGAACTAGACCTGTTATAATACTGATGAATAGAACTAGACCTGTTATAATGCTGATGAATAGAACTAGACCTGTTATAATGCTGATGAATAGAACTAGACCTGTTATTATGCTGATGAATAGAACTAGACCTGTTATAATGATGATGAATAGAACTAGACCTGTTATAATACTGATGAATAGAACTAGACCTGTTATAATACTGATGAATAGAACTAGACCTGTTATAATGCTGATGAATAGAACTAGACCTGTTATAATGCTGATGAATAGAACTAGACCTGTTATAATGCTGATGAATAGAACTAGACCTGTTATAATGCTGATGAATAGAACTAGACCTGTTATAATACTGATGAATAGAACTAGACCTGTTATAATGCTGATGAATAGAACTAGACCTGTTATAATACTGATAAATAGAACTAGACCTGTTATAATGCTGATGAATAGAACTAGACCTGTTATAATGCTGATGAATAGAACTAGACCTGTTATAATACTGATGAATAGAACTAGACCTGTTATAATACTGATGAATAGAACTAGACCTGTTATAATGCTGATGAATAGAACTAGACCTGTTATAATACTGATGAATAGAACTAGACCTGTTATAATACTGATGAATAGAACTAGACCTATCGTGGTAGGACAACATTTTGTGTAGATTTGTTTAGTTTACTCTCTTCTCTCTTCTACTCTCTTCTTCTCTTCTCTTCTACTCTCTCTATACTCTCTTCTATTAGTTATTGTGGTGATTGATCTAATTAGCATTCATGCTACGTCTGGAAATGACCTAGTTTTCTCTAAATGATGTGGTATGACTGTGGTAGGCCAATACCTTCCCGTGTTTATTTTAAAGGGATAGTGTGAGATGAACTCATGGATACCATTTTGTATGTCTCTGTGTACAGTTTGAAGGTAGTTGAACTTGAAGGTACCTTATCGTTAGCTTAGCACAATGACTGGAAGTCTTCAGGATCAGCTAGCCAGCTCCTTTCAACAGCAGGGAAATAGACCTAACTACCCAAAGCAGGGTGATCAGCACTTTGTAAACTGTCATTTTACTATCTGTGAAATTATAATATTTAGATTATAGTTGTTTTAAAAGCAGTTATTTTGGGAACTATTTTGTGTGAACTACGCATTTCATTCTTCCGCCGTGACAGTGGGCGCAAGGATAGGCTGTGTGCACGACCTCTCAAGTCATCACGGCTGGCCAGCTGAGACAGAAATCTTTTAAAAAAATTGATATTTTAATTTCGTAAAGGTAGACTCAGCGAAATGACGAGCAGCACTGGGAGATACTGGCCGTGTTGGAGAGCATCAAAACCGTGATGTATCATGGGTAAATTGTGACTGACTGATCTACAAATAATATTGAGTAGTTATGTATGAGACTGTCTGTCAGTCTCGACTGTCCTTTAAAGCCTGCTGCAATGTGGAACGCGCTTATTGAGATGTGCGAGATGCAACACTTTGCTCTCACACAGTCAGACACCGGGTCCGGCCCCACAACGGGGCTAAATGGGACTTAGCCCCCTCAGTTGATACTTGTGCCCCTCAGTTTTAGTTTTATGTCCCTATTTTTAAAAAAGAGCCAAAAAGTTAAAATGATTAGCGGGAAATCTGTATCGCCTCTGCGCTGTGTCAGCACCATGGACAGAGCAGCGCCGAGTGGACAGAGCACCGCCGAGTGGACAGAGCACCGCCGAGTGTGTTTGTGTG
This sequence comes from Salmo salar, assembly GCF_965601325.2. Lineage (NCBI taxonomy): Eukaryota > Metazoa > Chordata > Actinopteri > Salmoniformes > Salmonidae > Salmo > Salmo salar. The sequence continues at coordinate 39,743,443 of NC_138298.1, forward strand.
TAGGGTGGCTATGGAAAGCCACTGGGCGGTATGACTCCTTTGGGTTTCCATAAAAAGCGGGTAAAAACGCTGCTCACCTGTGGTAGTGTACGTGAATAACGAGATATGCCTCTGCCTGTAATATTTGATTTTTTGATTTATAAGAAGGGGTCAAGTTTACCGTTGAAGCTGCTTCACTCAACTCTGCCTCACGCCCCACCACTACAGAGTTTAGTTAGCTTCTTAGCTAGCTGTAAAAAGCGTTAGTGTTATTAACCTATTCAGCTCTAACCAGCTAAAATGTGGGTTTTATCTGCGCCAAACTTGGTGCAAAACCACGTCCACGAGTAGCCTGGCAAAAGCCGCGCTGATTGGACAGTTTGTTCTGACGTTCCTCTTCAGGAAGTAAACACCTATCAACTAGACTCCGTAACAACAGCTTCGGGGTCAGCTCTATAGCTGGTATCAAATAAGAAAAGTAACTCCTAGCGACTTTCAACAGACTGCCAAGCTTTATTGATTTACCTCGCAGCCGTGACTGAAGATTGTCGACACTGCTGGAAGTATTTTCGAGCTATTAGCTAGCAAGTTTACATTCGCAAGTAGCTAGCTAGCTAATCGAATGTGCTGCTGTGTTGAGACGGACAACCATCATCGACGGTATTGCTAACTAACGTTAACCCCAACGAAGGGCTTTCCCGTTGTCACTTGTGCTACCGTCGCTGCTCCAATATGCCTCGTGAGTGCGCTGTTAAAATGTGCGACAACAAACAAAAGACTTGGTCGGCTCTAATGTTTCACCGATTTCCGTTGAGAAATCCGGACCGATTGAAACTATGGATGGTTGCTCTGAACAAAGATGTTAATACCCCGACCGATGACCTCAGAAAGTTACTCGTTTGCTCGGAACATTTTCTACCGGGGGACTATTATGAGAAGCTGGGACAGGACAGACATAGCAGGATGAGAATCATGAAAAGTTTCCTGAAGGACACAGCGGTGCCGTCAGTGGCCATTCACACGACAGGACAACGTGGATTAATGGCGGTAAGTGTCATCTAACAATATCTGACTGATTGAATAGGGTTATTATTGTTCCTTGATAAATTACAAACTAGGGCGTAGATGCTGGAACTACCAATGTAGCTAGCTATCAATCACTGGGTGTGTGTCGCATTGTATTATGGGTAGTGTAGTTTTAGTAAAAATGTGTTCTGTTAACATTTCATAGGGCTGTCACTTTACTGGTGAATGTCCTTCTCAGAGCAAGCACACAAGTGCAACACACACTTTTAGCAAAGAATAGCCAAGTACAACACAATGTGTAAGTCAACTTTGTGCCATTTTATTCATTTTCTTGGGTCAAATACATAATTAAATGTCCACATGCAACAGAAAGGAACCGTGACTTGACTGTATAGTGTTAGCTTGCCTTGTAATAGATGACAGCATGCAGTTATTATAGGGAGAATCTCAATTGCATTTCCTTGACTCCTTGTAGTCGCTCCTCGTCCCCTTCTCAAAACCCATTGGATGAGGTCAGAGGGGCGGGACCTCTCACCATCACATCCAATGGTGTTTGAGAAGGAGAGAGGACGCTAGGAATCGAGGAAATGCATTTGAGGTTCTCCCATGGCCTTGTTCAAAGCCAAATTGATTGCATGTCTACAGTGTTCTCCTTTTGTTTATTTCAAATGAAAAGCTGCATTTCCTGGTGCCTGTCCCTTTCTTTCTCACCCAGGTTGAGACGGGAGACGTCCCTCCAGCTGTAGACAATCCACCAGGGACTCACTCCATATCTGCTGGAGGGGCATCTGGTCCAACCCCACAACATGGAGGGTCAGGTGTTACTACGGCTACGACAGGGTTCCTCTCCCACCTGGGTCTGCAGCTGACAGAGCCTGCTTCAACCTCTGGGACGTACGTGGCTCTGGCACCCACGTGTACACTTAGTAAGGTAATGCTGTTATTATCATGGTTCTCTACTGGCTGTACACTTAGTAAGGTAATGCTGTTATTATCATGGTTCTCTACTAGCTGTACACTTAGTAAGGTAATGCTGTTATTATCATGGTTCTCCACTAGCTGTACACTTAGTAAGGTAATGCTGTTATTATCATGGTTCTCTACTGGCTGTACACTTAGTAAGGTAATGCTGTTATTATCATGGTTCTCTACTAGCTGTACACTTAGTAAGGTAATGCTGTTATTATCATGGTTCTCTACTAGCTGTACACTTAGTAAGGTAATGCTGTTATTATCATGGTTCTCTACTGGCTGTACACTTAGTAAGGTAATGGTGTTATTATCATGTTTCTCTACTGGCTGTACACTAAGTAAGGTAATGCTGTTATTATCATGGTTCTCTACTAGCTGTACACTTAGTAAGGTAATGCTGTTATTATCATGGTTCTCTACTGGCTGTACACTTAGTAAGGTAATGCTGTTATTATCATGGTTCTCTACTGGCTGTACACTAAGTAAGGTAATGCTGTTATTATCATGCTTCTCTACTAGCTGTACACTTAGTAAGGTAATGCTGATAGTATGGAAGTAGCCCTGGACCTGTTGGTCCAGACTCATTCTGGTTGTTACGGATTGACCTGTTGGTCCAGACTCATTCTGGTCGATACGGCTTGACCTGTTGGTCCAGACTCATTCTGGTTGGTACGGATTGACCTGTTGGTCCAGACTCATTCTGGTTGGTACGGCTTGACCTGTTGGTCCAGACTCATCTGGTTGATACGGATTGACCTGTTGGTCCAGACTCATTCTGGTCGGTACGGCTTGACCTGTTGGTCCAGACTCATTCTGGTTGGTACGGCTTGACCTGTTGGTCCAGACTCATTCTGGTTGGTACGGATTGACCTGTTGGTCCAGACTCATTCTGTCGATACGGATTGACCTGTTGGTCCAGACTCATTCTGGTTGATACGGATTGACCTGTTGGTCCAGACTCATTCTGGTTGATACGGATTGACCTGTTGGTCCAGACTCATTCTGGTTGGTACGGCTTGACCTGTTGGTCCAAACTCATTCTGGTTGATACGGCTTGACCTGTTGGTCCAGACTCATTCTGGTCGATACGGATTGACCTGTTGGTCCAGACTCATTCTGGTTGATACGGCTTGACCTGTTGGTCCAGACTCATTCTGTCGATACGGATTGACCTGTTGGTCCAGACTCATTCTGGTTGATACGGCTTGACCTGTTGGTCCAGACTCATTCTGGTTGATACGGATTGACCTGTTGGTCCAGACTCATTCTGGTTGGTACGGATTGACCTGTTGGTCCAGACTCATTCTGGTTGATACGGATTGACCTGTTGGTCCAGACTCATTCTGGTCGATATGGATTGACCTGTTGGTCCAGACTCATTCTGGTCGATACGGCTTGACCTGTTGGTCCAAACTCATTCTGGTCGGTACGGCTTGACCTGTTGGTCCAGACTCATTCTGGTTGATACGGATTGACCTGTTGGTCCAGACTCATTCTGTCGATACGGATTGACCTGTTGGTCCAGACTCATTCTGGTCGGTACGGCTTGACCTGTTGGTCCAGACTCATTCTGGTTGGTACGGCTTGACCTGTTGGTCCAGACTCATTCTGGTTGGTACGGATTGACCTGTTGGTCCAGACTCATTCTGGTTGGTACGGATTGACCTGTTGGTCCAGACTCATTCTGGTTGATACGGCTTGACCTGTTGGTCCAGACTCATTCTGGTTGATACGGCTTGACCTGTTGGTCCAGACTCATTCTGGTTGGTACGGATTGACCTGTTGGTCCAGACTCATTCTGGTTGATACGGCTTGACCTGTTGGTCCAGACTCATTCTGGTCGGTACGGATGGACCTGTTGGTCCAGACTCATTCTGGTCGGTACGGATTGACCTGTTGGTCCAGACTCATTCTGGTTGATACGGATTGACCTGTTGGTCCAGACTCATTCTGTCGATACGGATTGACCTGTTGGTCCAGACTCATTCTGGTTGGTACGGATTGACCTGTTGGTCCAGACTCATTCTGTCGATACGGATTGACCTGTTGGTCCAGACTCATTCTGGTTGGTACGGATTGACCTGTTGGTCCAGACTCATTCTGTCGATACGGATTGACCTGTTGGTCCAGACTCATTCTGTCGATACGGATTGACCTGTTGGTCCAGACTCATTCTGGTTGATACGGATTGACCTGTTGGTCCAGACTCATTCTGGTTGATACGGATTGACCTGTTGGTCCAAACTCATTCTGGTTGATACGGATTGACCTGTTGGTCCAGACTCATTCTGGTTGGTACGGATTGACCTGTTGGTCCAGACTCATTCTGTCGATACGGCTTGACCTGTTGGTCCAGACTCATTCTGGTTGATACGGATTGACCTGTTGGTCCAGACTCATTCTGGTTGATACGGATTGACCTGTTGGTCCAAACTCATTCTGGTTGATACGGATTGACCTGTTGGTCCAGACTCATTCTGGTTGATACGGATTGACCTGTTGGTCCAGACTCATTCTGGTTGATACGGCTTGACCTGTTGGTCCAGACTCATTCTGGTTGATACGGCTTGACCTATCAACTTGCATGTAAACATCAGGATGGGAAACTGATAGAAATGGTCAGATCCATTTTTCTGGAGGTGGAGAAACAGCTGGTTAGGTAAGGTGCTGTCTAGCGTAGCAGAACACTTGAAAAGGTAAAGCTTCACACTAGTCGCCCAACGTTTCCACACCAAGCTGTCTTCATCAGAGTGCAGCTTTTCCTACAAATTCTTCTTTTAACATGTTTTTTTTCTTTTTTTTTTCTGTCAATCAGGTGACGGCGCGCAGGAAGAAAGGTCAAATGGACACAGCCGTTAAGAAGACTTCAGTGAAGGACTGTACCAGTATGAGCTCTGTTGCTGCTTCCACCGTCTTGCCTCTCACCACCTCCAGCCCCTCCACCTCCAGCCAGGGATCCAGCTCTGACAGTAGGGTGTCAGGAGAACCGGACGGAGAACCGGACGGAGAACCGGACGGAGAAGGAGGATGGAGCGAAAGGAAATGGATCGTGAACGAGTCGAAACTCAAGGAGCTTTTCCAGACGTGTCACCAGTGCGGCGCTGCCTTGCGTAATAGGACAATAACCGCTTTGGGTTACAGCCAAATCAAAGTGACATGGACATGTCCCGATAAGCACAGAGGAGAGTGGCAGTCGTGTCCCGACGCTTTCGGTATCGGTCACTACCTGCAGATGGTTGGTTACAGAGTGTTGCTGGACTCCATGACTAGTCAGTTTGTAAGTCATGACTAAGTATCTACTACAGTATATTATCTAGTAAATACCAGGGTCGGAGTAGCTTCCTGTTACCAGACTGATGACTGCTGCCAGTCTGTGGAGCAAAACACAATGGAAACTTACAGGACTTCACTGTGGCTGTACCGGGTCGGGGTACTTCACTATGGCTGTACCGGGTCGGGGTACTTCACTATGGCTGTACCGGGTCGGGGTACTTCACTATGGCTGTACCGGGTCGGGGTACTTCACTGTGGCTGTACCGGGTCGGGGTACTTCACTGTGGCTGTATCGGGTTGGGGGTACTTCACTGTGGCTGTACCGGGTCGGGGTACTTCACTGTGGCTGTACCGGGTCGGGGTACTTCACTATGGCTGTACCGGGTCGGGGTACTTCACTATGGCTGTACCGGGTCGGGGTATTTCACTATGGCTGTACCGGGTCGGGGTACTTCACTGTGGCTGTATCGGGTTGGGGGTACTTCACTGTGGCTGTACCGGGTCGGGGTACTTCACTGTGGCTGTACCGGGTCGGGGTACTTCACTATGGCTGTACCGGGTCGGGGTACTTCACTATGGCTGTACCGGGTCGGGGTATTTCACTATGGCTGTACCGGGTCGGGGTTCTTCACTATGGCTGTACCGGGTCGGGGTATTTCACTATGGCTGTACCGGGTCGGGGTATTTCACTATGGCTGTCCCGGGTCGGGGTACTTCACTATGGCTGTACCGGGTCGGGGTATTTCACTATGGCTGTACCGGGTCGGGGTACTTCACTATGGCTGTACCGGGTCGGGGTATTTCACTATGGCTGTACCGGGTCGGGGTACTTCACTATGGCTGTACCGGGTCGGGGTACTTCACTATGGCTGTACCGGGTCGGGGTACTAGGGGATAGTCAGATAACCTGAGGAGGAGGGTATGTTCCCGGCTGATATCTGTTCAGAATAACATTAAAATGTTACTGTCATTAATTAACACTGTGTCAGTGTTGTGTGCTTGTTGTTGTACAGTAGGCTGTTATCTGGCTAGAATATTACTATGAAGACAGGCCAAATGGAACCCTATTCCCTATATAGTGAACTACTAGTGACCAGAGCCCTATTCCCTATATAGTGAACTACTAGTGACCAGAGCCCTATTCCCTATATAGTGAACTACTAGTGACCAGAGCCCTATTCCCTATATAGTGAACTACTAGTGACCAGAGCCCTATTCCCTATATAGTGAACTACTTTAGACCAGAGCCCTATTCCCTATATAGTGAACTACTAGTGACCAGAGTCCTATTCCCTATATAGTGCACTACTTTAGACCAGAGCCCTATTCCCTATATAGTGAACTACTAGTGACCAGAGCCCTATTCCCTATATAGTGAACTACTAGTGACCAGAGCCCTATTCCCTATATAGTGAACTACTAGTGACCAGAGCCCTATTCCCTATATAGTGCACTACTTTAGACCAGAGCCCTGGTAAGAAGTATGCTCTAAATCGGGGATTTGGGAAGCAGTCTATGACCCCATGACACTTCTTTATAAAGTCCTGATACCTCACTTCCTGTCCAGCGTGTTTCATTGTCAGCTACTTCCTGTTTATCGACTCATGTACTGTTTACCCTAGTAAACACTTCTGATTGGATGATGGTGTGAGGAGAACTATTAACCTATATCTATCCCCAACAGACCATTACCTTTACCAATTACCAACTCCTCCTTCGGCCACCTCTCCTTCCAGTTCTCTGCTGCCAATGACTGGAACGAACTACAAAAATCTCTGAAACGGGAAACGCTTATCTCCCTCACTAGCTTTAAGCACCAGCTGTCAGAGCAGCTCACAGATTACTGCACCTGTACATAGCCCATCTATAAATAGCCCAAACAACTACCTCTTCCCCTACTGTATTTATTTATTTTGCTCCTTTGCATCCCATTATTTCTATTTCTACTTTGCACTTTCTTCCACTGCAAATCTACTATTCCAGTGTTTTACTTGCTATATTGTATTTACTTTTCCACCATGGCCTTTTTTGCCTTTACCTCCCTTATCTCACCTCATTTGCTCACATTGTATATAGACTTATTTTTCTACTGTATTATTGACTGTATGTTTGTTTTACTCCATGTGTAACTCTGTGTTGTTGTATGTGTCAAACTGCTTTGCTTTATCTTGGCCAGGTCGCACCATGAGAACTTGTTCTCAACTTGCCTACCTGGTTAAATAAAGGTTAAATAAATAAATAAAAAAATAAAAAACCTAACAATTCTTCTAGCCTATATTAATAGTGGAGGTCAAAAGAAGTTCCCTCAGGAAAAATAAAGTAGATTCTATTCTACTGTTTTCTATTCTACTGTATTATGTTTTACAATATTATGTTCTACTATAATATGTTCTACTGTATTTAGTATATTATATTCTACTTTATTATATTCTACTTTATTGTACTATAGTCTTTTCTACTGTATTGTACTATTCTATTCTACTATATTATATTCTATTTGGCTTTCTACAATGTTAGACTTGATTCTACTATATTATATTGTACTTTATTGTGCTGTATTATATTCTACTGTATTCTACTATATTCTATTCTGCTCTATTCTACTATATTAGACTCTATTCTACTATATTTGAATCTACTACTATATTAGACTACTACTATATTAGGCTCTATTCTACTTCACTGCTCAAAAAAATAAAGGGAACACTTAAACAACACAATGTAACTCCAAGTCAATCACACTTCTGTGAAATCAAACTGTCCACTTAGGAAGCAACACTGATTGACAATACATTTCACATGCTGTTGTGCAAATGGCATAGAGAACAGGTGGAAATTATAGGCAATTAGCAAGACACCCCCAATAAAGGAGTGGTTCTGCAGGTGGTGACCACAGACCACTTCTCAGTTCCTATGCTTCCTGGCTGATGTTTTGGTCACTTTTGAATGATGGCGGTGCTTTCACTCTAGTGGTAGCATGAGACGGAGTCTACAACCCACACAAGTGGCTCAGGTAGTGCAGCTCATCCAGGATGGCACATCAATGCGAGCTGTGGCAAGAAGGTTTGCTGTGTCTGTCAGCGTAGTGTCCAGAGCATGGAGGCGCTACCAGGAGACAGGCCAGTACATCAGGAGACGTGGAGGAGGCCGTAGGAGGGCAACAACCCAGCAGCAGGACCGCTACCTCCGCCTTTGTGTAAGGAGGAGCAGGAGGAGCACTGCCAGAGCCCTGCAAAATGACCTCCAGCAGGCCACAAATGTGCATGTGTCTGCTCAAACGGTCAGAAACAGACTCCATGAGGGTGGTATGAGGGCCCGACGTCCACAGGTGGGGGTTGTGCTTACAGCCCAACACCGTGCAGGACGTTTGGCATTTGCCAGAGAACACCAAGATTGGCAAATTCGCCACTGGCGCCCTGTGGTCTTCACAGATGAAAGCAGGTTCACACTGAGCACATGTGACAGACGTGACAGAGTCTGGAGACGCAGAGGAGAATGTTCTGCTGCCTGCAACATCCTCCAGCATGACCGGTTTGGCGGTGGGTCAGTCATGGTGTGGGGTGGCATTTCTTTGGGGGGCCGCACAGCCCTCCATGTGCTCGCCAGAGGTAGCCTGACTGCCATTAGGTACCGAGATGAGATCCTCAGACCCCTTGTGAGACCATATGCTGGTGCAGTTGGCCCTGGGTTCCTCCTAATGCAAGACAATGCTAGACCTCATGTGGCTGGAGTGTGTCAGCAGTTCCTGCAAGAGGAAGGCATTGATGCTATGGACTGGCCCGCCCGTTCCCCAGACCTGAATCCAATTGAGCACATCTGGGACATCATGTCTCGCTCCATCCACCAACGCCACGTTGCACCACAGACTGTCCAGGAGTTGGCGGATGCTTTAGTCCAGGTCTGGGAGGAGATCCCTCAGGAGACCATCCGCCACCTCATCAGGAGCATGCCCAGGCGTTGTAGGGAGGTCATACAGGCACGTGGAGGCCACACACACAACTGAGCCTCATTTTGACTTGTTTTAAGGACATTACATCAAAGTTGGATCAGCCTGTAGTGTGGTTTTCCACTTTAATTTTGAGTGTGACTCCAAATCCAGACCTCCATGGGTTGATCAATTGGATTTCCATTGATTATGTTTTTGTTGTCAGCACATTCAACTATGTAAAGAAAAAAGTATTGAATAAGATTATTTCTTTCATTCAGATCTAGGATGTGTTATTTTAGTGTTCCCTTTATTTTTTTGAGCAGTGTATATTAGACTCTATTCTACTATATTAGACTCTATTCTACTATATTAGACTCTATTCGACTATATTAGACTCTATTCTACTATATTAGACTCTATTCTACTATATTAGACTCTATTCTACTATATTAGACTCTATTCGACTATATTAGACTCTATTCTACTATATTAGACTCTATTCTACTATATTTGACTCTATTCTACTATATTAGGCTCTATTCTACTATATTAGGCTCTATTCTACTATATTAGACTCTATTCTACTATATTAGGCTCTATTCTACTCTATTCTACTATATTAGACTCTATTCTACTATAATAGACTCTATTCTACTATATTAGGCTCTATTCTACTATATTAGGCTCTATTCTACTATATTACTCTATTCTACTATATTTGACTCTATTCTACTATATTTGACTCTATTCTACTATATTAGACTCTATTCTACTATATTAGACTCTATTCTACTCTATTCTACTATATTAGACTCTATTCTACTATATTAGGCTCTATTCTACTCTATTCTACTATATTAGACTCTATTCTACTATATTAGGCTCTATTCTACTATATTAGGCTCTATTCTACTCTATTCTACTATATTAGACTCTATTCTACTATATTTGACTCTATTCTACTATATTAGACTCTATTCTACTATATTAGGCTCTATTCTACTATATTTGACTCTACTACTATATTAGACTCTATTGTATTATATTAGACTATATTAGACTCTATTACTATATTAGACTCTATTCTACTATGTATTCTGTTAAACTCCTACTCCTTACAGTACTAACTGTTTAGTCTTTCCTTAGTAAGAGACAGGAAGTAGAGGGGTGACTGACGAGGTGACACCAAAATGTCCGCCCTCCGTGTTAAAATGCTTTACGCTCTTAAAGTCCAACCTCAAAACATAAATGGGAAAAACCAAAAACCTATAACACTTATCTAATCGTTTATATATTCATTATATATTAACAATTAATTAATTAACTGATTCATTGTTTAAATTTAAGAAATGTTCGATAGTTAGTCGTTTATTTAATTCGGTAATTGACTAGTGAGTGCTGAGAGACACCTGATTCAGAACGGAATGCATTGGCCTGCGCTGACGTCAGACAGCCACTGGGTGGCACTGTTTCACCATGTAGAACTCCCTGTCCTTCAGTTTCCAATGGACAACCCAGCAATGGGCTCCTACCGCAGAGTTAGATAGTGCTGCACTGTTAGTTCAGACCAACAGACTGTTATGTGACTGCTGCTGATGTTATGTCAGAAATGATCATGTCCGGACAACTAGTTGTTCAGAGGTGACAGAACATAAAAATATCAGTCTGTTGTTTTAATACAGAACGTTGATATTGACCTTTAACCCATGTCGTAGATAAGATTACACCCAACGCTATTTCACTTCTTCTTGCACTTCTGCTTTGCTTCTTTTGAAGTGAAAGGCTGCGATGTGCCTCTGGGCCCTGCTGAAATGTGGGATGAAGACCTGCTCCTGGTCACAGGGGACAGCTGACTGTGTGGGATGACCTGCTGAAGGTTACGTTCTCTCTCTGTGTCTCCTATCAGCTCTGTGTAGTCCAGTAAACAGGAAGGAACCCTCCCTGCTCAGAGAGAGAGAGAGATATACCCTCCTCATACACACGTAGATCAGCCACTGGTATCCAGGCAACACTGATGGCCCTCTCTCTCCTGATGCCATCTTGGAGAGGGGGGGGGGGGGGGGCGTTCGAGCAGATCACTTTTGCTGGTCACTGCATTCCAAAGTGTGTTGCATTATGGGGGAAGTAATTGTCCGACTTGCGGCTACATAACGACTGCATGGACTTACAAAAAAATGGTAAAAAAACCACCTTATGGAAAAGCGGGGACTGTGAAGCAACACAAACATAGGCACATGCACACACACACACACGATAACATACTGCACTATACATACACATGGATTTAGTACTGTAGATATGTGGTAGTGGTGGAGTAGGGGCCTGAGAGCCACACAGTGGGTTGTGAAATCTGTGAATGTATTGTAATGTTTTTAAAATTGTATAAACTGCCTTAGTTTTTCTGAGCCCCAGGAAGAGTAGCTTCTGCCTTCGCAGGAACTAATGGGGATCCATAATAAACCCCAGGAAGAGTAGCTGCTGCCTTGGCAGGAACTAATGGGGATCCATAATAAACCCCAGGAAGAGTAGCTGCTGCCTTGGCAGGAACTAATGGGGATCCATAATAAACCCCAGGAAGAGTAGCAGCTGTCTTGGCAGGAACTAATGGGGATCCATAATAAACCCCCAGGAAGAGTAGCTGCTGCCTTGGCAGGAACTAATGGGGATCCATAATAAACCCCAAGAAGAGTAGCTGCTGCTGTGACAGGAACTAATGGGGATCCATAATAAACCTCAGGAAGAGTAGCTGCTGTCTTGGCAGGAACTAATGGGGATCCATAATAAACCCCAGGAAGAGTAGCTGCTGTCTTGGCAGGAACTAATGGGGATCCATAATAAACCCCAGGAAGAGTAGCAGCTGTCTTGGCAGGAACTAATGGGGATCCCTAATAAACCCCAGGAAGAGTAGCTGCTGCCATGGCAGGAACTAATGGGGATCCATAATAAACCTCAGGAAGAGTAGCTGCTGCTTTGGCAGGAACTAATGGGGATCCATAATAAACCCCAGGAAGAGTAGCAGCTGTCTTGGCAGGAACTAATGGGGATCCATAATAAACCCCAGGAAGAGTAGCAGCTGTCTTGGCAGGAACTAATGGGGATCCATAATAAACCCCAGGAAGAGTAGCTGCTGTCTTGGCAGGAACTAATGGGGATCCATAATAAACCCCAGGAAGAGTAGCTGCTGTCTTGGCAGGAACTAATGGGGATCCATAATAAACCCCAGGAAGAGTAGCTGCTGCCTTGGCAGGAACTAATGGGGATCCATAATAAACCCAGGAAGAGTAGCTGCTGCCTTGGCAGGAACTAATGGGGATCCATAATAAACCCCAGGAAGAGTAGCTGCTGTCTTGGCAGGAACTAATGGGGATCCATAATAAACCCCAGGAAGAGTAGCTGCTGTCTTGGCAGGAACTAATGGGGATCCATAATAAACCCCAGGAAGAGTAGCCGCTGCCTTGGCAGGAACTAATGGGGATCCATAATAAACCCCAGGAAGAGTAGCCGCTGTCTTGGCAGGAACTAATGGGGATCCATAAAAAAACCCAGGAAGAGTAGCCGCTGCCTTGGCAGGAACTAATGGGGATCCATAATAAACCCCAGGAAGAGTAGCTGCTGCCTTGGCAGGAACTAATGGGATCCATAATAAACCCCAGGAAGAGTAGCCGCTGCCTTGGCAGGAACTAATGGGGATCCATAATAAACCCCAGGAAGAGTAGCCGCTGCCTTGGCAGGAACTAATGGGGATCCATAATAAACCCCAGGAAGAGTAGCCGCTGCCTTGACAGGAACTAATGGGGATCCATAATAAACCCCAGGAAGAGTAGCTGCTGTCTTGGCAGGAACAAATGGGGATCCATAATAAACCCCAGGAAGAGTAGCTGCTGCCTTGGCAGGAACTAAAGGGGATCCATAATAAACCCCAGGAAGAGTAGCTGCTGCCTTGGCAGGAACTAATGGGGATCCATAATAAACCCCAGGAAGACTAGCAGCTGTCTTGGCAGGAACTAATGGGGATCCATAATAAACCCCAGGAAGAGTAGCTGCTGTCTTGGCAGGAACTAATGGGATCCATAATAAACCCCAGGAAGAGTAGCCGCTGCCTTGGCAGGAACTAATGGGGATCCATAATAAACCCCAGGAAGAGTAGCCGCTGCCTTGGCAGGAACTAATGGGGATCCATAATAAACCCCAGGAAGAGTAGCCGCTGCCTTGACAGGAACTAATGGGGATCCATAATGAACCCCAGAAAGAGTAGCTGCTGCCTTGACAGGAACTAATGGGGATCCATAATAAATACAAATGTGATCAAGATCATGAAGTTTCTGCAGTTGCTCTTCACCAACTTTATCCTGCAGTCATCACCTGCAATGTGGGAAGTCCACCAATCATAAGGGTGTTTTTGTTTGACTTAAGCGAACGTGACTGAAAAAGGTACCAAGTTTGTGCGATTCATGTTTACTGTGGACAAATGAATGGATATTTTATGCTGTCTCTAACCAATTGATAGTACAATATATTTAAAAAATATACAGTACCAGTCAAAAGTTTGGACACACCTACTCATTCCAGGGTTTTTATTTATTTATAGTATGTTCTACACTGTAGAATAATAATGAAGACAAACTATGTAATAACATATGGAATCATGTTGTAACCAAGAAAGTGTTAATCAAATCAAAATATATTTTATATTTGAGATTCTTCAAAGTAGCCACCCTTTGCCTTGATGACAGCTTTGCACACTCTTGGCATTCTCTCAACCAGCTTCATGAGGTAGTCACCTGGAATGCATTTCAATTAACAGGTGTGCCTTGTTAAATGTTAATTTGTGGAATTTATTCTTAATGCATTTGAGCCAATCAGTTGTGTTGTGACAAGGTAGGGGTGGTATACAGAAGATAGCCCTATTTGGTAAAAGACCAAGTCCATATTATGTCAAGAACAGCTCAAATAAGCAAAGAGAAACAGCAGTCCATCATTACTTTAAGAGAATGCCAAGAGTGTGCAAAGCTGTCATCAAGGCAAAGGGTGGCTACTTTGAAGAATCTAAAATATATTTTGATTTGTTAACACTTTTTTTGGTTACTACATGATTCCATATGTGTTATTTCATAGTTTTGATGTCTAATATAATGTTTAGAGTGGAATATTTTGAGTAAAATATATAATGTTTAGAATAGAATGTATTTCATAAAATATAGGGTTTTTAAATATTCTTAAGAATATATTATAGAATGTTTAGGATTGGAATGTTCAGAATATTTCACCAATCTATAACGACTGCTTGAGTCCAGCAGTGTAAGGGTTAACAGACAGGGTTAACAGACAGCAGTATAAGGGTTAACAGACAGGGTTAACAGACAGCAGTATAAGGGTTAACAGACAGGGTTAACAGACAGCAGTATAAGGGTTAACAGACAGGGTTAACAGACAGCAGTATAAGGGTTAACAGACAGGGTTAACAGACAGCAGTGTAAGGGTTAATAACAGCAGTGTAAGGGTTAATAACAGACAGCAGTGTAAGGGTTAACAGACAGCAGTGTAAGGGTTAATAACAGACAGCAGTGTAAGGGTTAACAGACAGCAGTGTAAGGGTTAACAGACAGCAGTGTAAGGGTTAATAACAGACAGCAGTGTAAGGGTTAACAGACAGCAGTGTAAGGGTTAACAGACAGCAGTGTAAGGGTTAATAACAGACAGCAGTGTAAGGGTTAACAGACAGCAGTGTAAGGGTTAACAGACAGCAGTGTAAGGGTTAATAACAGACAGCAGTGTAAGGGTTAACAGACAGCAGCAGTGTAAGGGTTAACAGACAGCAGTGTAAGGGTTAACAGACAGCAGTGTAAGGGTTAATAACAGACAGCAGTGTAAGGGTTAATAACAGACAGCAGTGTAAGGGTTAATAACAGACAGCAGTGTAAGGGTTAACAGACAGCAGTGTAAGGGTTAATAACAGACAGCAGTGTAAGGGTTAACAGACAGCAGTGTAAGGGTTAATAACAGACAGCAGTGTAAGGGTTAATGGACAGCAGTGTAAGGGTTAATAACAGACAGCAGTGTAAGGGTTAATAACAGACAGCAGTGTAAGGGTTAACAGACAGCAGCAGTGTAAGGGTTAACAGACAGCAGTGTAAGGGTTAATAACAGACAGCAGTGTAAGGGTTAATAACAGACAGCAGTGTAAGGGTTAATAACAGACAGCAGTGTAAGGGTTAACAGACAGCAGTGTAAGGGTTAACAGACAGCAGTGTAAGGGTTAATAACAGACAGCAGTGTAAGGGTTAATAACAGACAGCAGTGTAAGGGTTAACAGACAGCAGTGTAATGGTTAACAGACAGCAGTGTAAGGGTTAATAACAGACAGCAGTGTAAGGGTTAATAACAGACAGCAGTGTAAGGGTTAATAACAGACAGCAGTGTAAGGGTTAATAACAGACAGCAGTGTAAGGGTTAACAGACAGCAGTGTAAGGGTTAACAGACAGCAGTGTAAGGGTTAACAGACAGCAGTGTAAGGGTTAATAACAGACAGCAGTGTAAGGGTTAACAGACAGCAGTGTAAGGGTTAACAGACAGCAGTGTAAGGGTTAATAACAGACAGCAGTGTAAGGGTTAACAGACAGCAGTGTAAGGGTTAACAGACAGCAGTGTAAGGGTTAATAACAGACAGCAGTGTAAGGCTTAATAACAGACAGCAGTGTAAGGGTTAACAGACAGCAGTGTAAGGGTTAATAACAGACAGCAGTGTAAGGGTTAATAACAGACAGCAGTGTAAGGGTTAATAACAGACAGCAGTGTAAGGGTTAATAACAGACAGCAGTGTAAGGGTTAATAACAGACAGCAGTGTAAGGGTTAATAACAGACAGCAGTGTAAGGGTTAACAGACAGCAGTGTAAGGGTTAATAACAGACAGCAGTGTAAGGGTTAACAGACAGCAGTGTAAGGGTTAATAACAGACAGCAGTGTAAGGGTTAATAACAGACAGCAGTGTAAGGGTTAATAACAGACAGCAGTGTAAGGGTTAATAACAGACAGCAGTGTAAGGGTTAACAGACAGCAGTGTAAGGGTTAACAGACAGCAGTGTAAGGGTTAATAACAGACAGCAGTGTAAGGGTTAACAGACAGCAGTGTAAGGGTTAACAGACAGCAGTGTAAGGGTTAACAGACAGCAGTGTAAGGGTTAATAACAGACAGCAGTGTAAGGGTTAATAACAGCAGTGTAAGGGTTAATAACAGACAGCAGTGTAAGGGTTAATAACAGACAGCAGTGTAAGGGTTAATAACAGACAGCAGTGTAAGGGTTAATAACAGACAGCAGTGTAAGGGTTAATAACAGACAGCAGTGTAAGGGTTAATAACAGACAGCAGTGTAAGGGTTAATAACAGACAGCAGTGTAAGGGTTAACAGACAGCAGTGTAAGGGTTAACAGACAGCAGTGTAAGGGTTAATAACAGACAGCAGTGTAAGGGTTAATAACAGCAGTGTAAGGGTTAATAACAGCAGTGTAAGGGTTAACAACAGACAGCAGTGTAAGGGTTAACAGACAGCAGTGTAAGGGTTAATAACAGACAGCAGTGTAAGGGTTGATAACAGACAGCAGTGTAAGGGTTAATAACAGCAGTGTAAGGGTTAATAACAGCAGTGTAAGGGTTAATAACAGACAGCAGTGTAAGGGTTAACAGACAGCAGTGTAAGGGTTAATAACAGACAGCAGTGTAAGGGTTAATAACAGACAGCAGTGTAAGGGTTAATAACAGCAGTGTAAGGGTTAATAACAGACAGCAGTGTAAGGGTTAACAGACAGCAGTGTAAGGGTTAACAGACAGCAGTGTAAGGGTTAATAACAGACAGCAGTGTAAGGGTTAATAACAGACAGCAGTGTAAGGGTTAATAACAGACAGCAGTGTAAGGGTTAACAGACAGCAGTGTAAGGGTTAACAGACAGCAGTGTAAGGGTTAACAGACAGCAGTGTAAGGGTTAATAACAGACAGCAGTGTAAGGGTTAATAACAGACAGCAGTGTAAGGGTTAATAACAGACAGCAGTGTAAGGGTTAACAGACAGCAGTGTAAGGGTTAACAGACAGCAGTGTAAGGGTTAATAACAGACAGCAGTGTAAGGGTTAATAACAGACAGCAGTGTAAGGGTTAATAACAGACAGCAGTGTAAGGGTTAACAGACAGCAGTGTAAGGGTTAACAGACAGCAGTGTAAGGGTTAATAACAGACAGCAGTGTAAGGGTTAATAACAGACAGCAGTGTAAGGGTTAACAGACAGCAGTGTAAGGGTTAATAACAGACAGCAGTGTAAGGGTTAACAGACAGCAGTGTAAGGGTTAACAGACAGCAGTGTAAGGGTTAATAACAGACAGCAGTGTAAGGGTTAATAACAGACAGCAGTGTAAGGGTTAATAACAGACAGCAGTGTAAGGGTTAATAACAGACAGCAGTGTAAGGGTTAATAACAGACAGCAGTGTAAGGGTTAATAACAGACAGCAGTGTAAGGGTTAATAACAGACAGCAGTGTAAGGGTTAATAACAGACAGCAGTGTAAGGGTTAATAACAGACAGCAGTGTAAGGGTTAATAACAGACAGCAGTGTAAGGGTTAACAGACAGCAGTGTAAGGGTTAATAACAGACAGCAGTGTAAGGGTTAACAGACAGCAGTGTAAGGGTTAATAACAGACAGCAGTGTAAGGGTTAATAACAGACAGCAGTGTAAGGGTTAATAACAGACAGCAGTGTAAGGGTTAATAACAGACAGCAGTGTAAGGGTTAATAACAGACAGCAGTGTAAGGGTTAACAGACAGCAGTGTAAGGGTTAACAGACAGCAGTGTAAGGGTTAATAACAGACAGCAGTGTAAGGGTTAATAACAGACAGCAGTGTAAGGGTTAATAACAGACAGCAGTGTAAGGGTTAATAACAGACAGCAGTGTAAGGGTTAATAACAGCAGTGTAAGGGTTAATAACAGACAGCAGTGTAAGGGTTAATAACAGACAGCAGTGTAAGGGTTAACAGACAGCAGTGTAAGGGTTAATAACAGACAGCAGTGTAAGGGTTAATAACAGACAGCAGTGTAAGGGTTAATAACAGACAGCAGTGTAAGGGTTAATAACAGACAGCAGTGTAAGGGTTAATAACAGACAGCAGTGTAAGGGTTAATAACAGCAGTGTAAGGGTTAATAACAGACAGCAGTGTAAGGGTTAATAACAGACAGCAGTGTAAGGGTTAACAGACAGCAGTGTAAGGGTTAATAACAGACAGCAGTGTAAGGGTTAATAACAGACAGCAGTGTAAGGGTTAATAACAGCAGTGTAAGGGTTAATAACAGACAGCAGTGTAAGGGTTAACAGACAGCAGTGTAAGGGTTAACAGACAGCAGTGTAAGGGTTAATAACAGACAGCAGTGTAAGGGTTAACAGACAGCAGTGTAAGGGTTAACAGACAGCAGTGTAAGGGTTAATAACAGCAGTGCTGTAGCTGTCATGTGGAATTGAACATTCACATGAAAGAAAGAAACAGATCGTCCATCCATTTATTCTTGTAGTCATGTAGTGTAGTCATGTAGTGTAGTCATGTCATGTAGTGTAGTCATGTAGTGTAGTCATGTCATGTAGTGTAGTCATGTAGTGTAGTCATGTCATGTAGTGTTGTCATGTAGTGTAGACATGTAGTGTAGTCATGTAGTGTAGTCATGTAATGTAGTGTAGTCATGTAGTGTAGTCATGTCATGTAGTGTAGTCATGTAGTGTAGTCATGTCATGTAGTGTTGTCATGTAGTGTAGACATGTACTGTAGTCATGTAGTGTAGTCATGTAGTGTAGTCATGTAATGTAGTGTAGTCATGTAGTGTAGCCATGTCATGTAGTGTAGTCATGTAGTGTAGCCATGTCATGTAGTGTAGTCATGTAGTGTAGTGTAGTGTAGCCATGTAGTGTAGTGTAGTCATGTAGTGTAGCCATGTCATGTAGTGTAGTCATGTAGTGTAGCCATGTAGTTTAGCCGTGTAGTGTAGTGTAGTGTAGTCATGTAGTGTAGTCATGTAGTGTAGTGTAGTCATGTAGTGTAGTGTAGTCATGTAGTGTAGCCATGTAGTATAGTCATGTAGTGTAGTCATGTAGTGTAGTGTAGTCATGTAGTGTAGCTATGTAGTGTAGTCATGTAGTGTAGTGTAGTCATGTAGTGTAGTCATGTAGTGTAGTGTAGTCATGTAGTGTAGTCATGTAGTGTAGTGTAGTCATGTAGTGTAGTCATGTAGTGTAGTGTAGTCATGTAGTGTAGCTATGTAGTTTAGTCATGTAGTGTAGCTATGTAGTGTAGTGTAGTCATGTAGTGTAGCTATGTAGTGTAGTCATGTAGTGTAGTGTAGTCATGTAGTCATGTAGCAATTGGTTAACTATCTATCTAACTATTCATCAGTCTTGTGGTCTGGGGGTAGAAGCTGTTCCTGTCCTGTTGGTTCCAGACTTCCTGTTGTTCCTGTCCTGTTGGTTCCAGACTTCCTGTTCCTGTCCTGTTAGTTCCAGACTTCCTGTTGTTCCTGTCCTGTTGGTTCCAGACTTCCTGTTGTTCCTGTCCTGTTGGTTCCAGACTTCCTGTTGTTCCTGTCCTGTTGGTTCCAGACTTCCTGTTCCTGTCCTGTTGGTTCCAGACTTCCTGTTGTTCCTGTCCTGTTGGTTCCAGACTTCCTGTTGTTCCTGTCCTGTTGGTTCCAGACTTCCTGTTGTTCCTGTCCTGTTGGTTCCAGACTTCCTGTTGTTCCTGTCCTGTTGGTTCCAGACTTCCTGTTGTTCCTGTCCTGTTGCATCCATCTTCACTCTCTGAGTTTCTGGAATTGATCTGATAGATGCAGTAAATTGGGCACGGCCTGACGTGTGTGTGTGTGTTTGTGTGTGTGTGTGTGTGTGTGTGTGTGTGTGTGTGTGTGTGTGTGTGTGTGTGTGTGTGTGTGTGTGTGTGTTTGTGTGTGTGTGTGTGTGTGTGTGTGTGTGTGTGTGTGTGTGTGTGTGTGTGTGTGTGTGTGTGTGTGTGTGTGTGTGTGTGTGTGTGTGTGTGTGTCTCAGGGAGGGTTATTTTTACATTGTCCAGAGGAGAAGTGTTTGTGAGAATGACGTCCACACAGTTCTTCTTCGCGTGACCCTGCTGTCTCCTCCAGTCAAAACACTGTCATGTGCCTCCACTGTGTGTGTGTGTGTGTGTGTGTGTGTGTGCGTGCAGAACTACAGAGGACCGTGTATTGAAGTGTGGAGAGTTAACCTGTGTGTGTTTCTCTCTAGGCTGGTCGGTTTAGAGGTCTGACTAAGGGCTTCCCTCCTCTACCTCAGCGCTCCTCAGGAAGGCGATCCTTCGGCCGCTCCAAACGCATCAGCCTGGCACGCTCACTGGATGACCTGGAGGTAGGACACAAGCACGCACACACACACACACACACACACACACACCCCTAAAAACACTTCTACCTAAAACTGACCCTCACCACCCCTAAAAACACTTCTACCTAAAACTGACCCTCACCACCCCTAAAACACTTCTACCTAAAACTGACCCCCACCACCCCTAAAAACACTTCTACCTAAAACTGACCCTCACCACCCCTAAAACACTTCTACCTAAAACTGACCCCCACCACCCCTAAAAACACTTCTACCTAAAACTGACCCTCACCACCCCTAAAAACACTTCTACCTAAAACTGACCCTCACCACCCCTAAAACACTTCTACCTAAAACTGACCCTCACCACCCCTAAAACACTTCTACCTAAAACTGACCCTCACCACCCCTAAAAACACTTCTACCTAAAACTGACCCTCACCACCCCTAAAAACACTTCTACCTAAAACTGACCCTCACCACCCCTAAAAACACTTCTACCTAAAACTGACCCTCACCACCCCTAAAACACTTCTACCTAAAACTGACCCTCACCACCCCTAAAAACACTTCTACCTAAAACTGACCCTCACCACCCCTAAAACACTTCTACCTAAAACTGACCCTCACCACCCCTAAAACACTTCTACCTAAAACTGACCCTCACCACCCCTAAAACACTTCTACCTAAAACTGACCCTCACCACCCCTAAAACACTTCTACCTAAAACTGACCCTCACCACCCCTAAAACACTTCTACCTAAAACTGACCCTCACCACCCCTAAAACACTTCTACCTAAAACTGACCCTCACCACCCCTAAAAACACTTCTACCTAAAACTGACCCCCACCACCCCTAAAACACTTCTACCTAAAACTGACCCCCACCACCCCTAAAAACACTTCTACCTAAAACGGAAGAATCTGGGTTTTGCGGATGCTAGGAGAACGCTACCTGCTCGAATGCATATTGCCAACTGTAAAGTTTGGTGGAGGAGG